>NW_027635796.1:0-66068 GCF_903797595.1 Erithacus rubecula | reverse complement strand
CCCCCAAAAAGAAATGGGGGTCATCGGATGGGAGACCCCCAAAACACCCCAGTGTACCCCAAAACCACCCCCAAAGAATGGGGATCACTCGGGATGGGAGACCCCCAAAACACCCCCAGTGTACCCCAAAACCCCCCCCAAAGAACGGGGGTCACTCGGGATGGGAGACCCCCAAAACACCCCCAGTGTACCCCAAAACCACCCCCAAAAGAATGGGGATCACTCGGGATGGGAGACCCCCAAAACACCCCCAGTGTACCCCAAAATCACCCCCAAAAGAATGGGGGTCACTCGGGATGGGAGACCCCCAAAACACCCCCAGTGTACCCCAAAATTCCCTCAAAAATTCACCCATGAGGAGAGACCCAAAATCTTCACCCCACAGCCCAACCTCCCTCATTACACCCCAGAAAAGGGGGGGAACAGTGGAAGGGGGGTTTTCCATGAAGAGAGAGACCCCAAAATCCCCCCAAAAATGGGGGGCACCCATGAGAGAGACCCCAAAATCCCCCCCCAAGCCCCACCAGGTAATTGCGGATCCGGTTCCAGAGCACGTTGAACTCCACCAGCCCCAGCTTCCCGTTCCGTCTTTCTGGGGGAGGGGGGTTAAGGAAAAGGGGGTTCAGGGGCTCCCCCAGTTCAGGGGGGCTTAAGGGGGGTTCAGGGCCCTCCCCAAGCCCCCAGCCCAGGCACAGGATACGTCCATCAGGTTCACCATGCTGCGGCAGGACTCGATGCTGAAGCCTTTGGTGCGCAGGTCTTTGTCTGGAATTGGGAATTTGGGTTCATTAATGGGGGCTGGGGTTCATTAATGGGAGCTAGGGTTCATTAACGAGGAGCTGGGGTTCATTAATGAGGAGCTGGGGTTCATTAACGAGGGGCTGGGGTTCATTAACGAGGGGCTGGGGTTCATTAATGAGGAGCTGGGGTTCATTAACGAGGGGCTGGGGTTCATTAACGAGGGGCTGGGGTTCATTAATGAGGGGCTGGGGTTTACTAACGAGGGGCTGGGGTTCATTAACGAGGAGCTGGGGTTCATTAATGAGGAGCTGGGGTTCATTAACGAGGAGCTGGGGTTCATTAATGGGAGCTGGGGTTCATTAATGGGAGCTGGGGTTCATTAGTGGGAGCTGGGGTTCATTAATGAGGAGCTGGGGTTCATTAACGAGGGGCTGGGGTTCATTAACGAGGAGCTGGGGTTCATTAATGGGAGCTGGGGTTCATTAACGAGGGGCTGGGGTTCATTAACGAGGGGCTGGGGTTCATTAACGAGGAGCTGGGGTTCATTAATGGGGGCTGGGGTTCATTAATGAGGGGCTGGGGTTCATTAACGAGGAGCTGGGGTTCATTAATGAGGAGCTGGGCTTCATTAACGAGGGGCTGGGGTTCATTAACGAGGAGCTGGGGTTCATTAATGGGGGGCTGGGGTTCATTAATGGGAGCTAGGGTTCATTAATGAGGGGCTGGGGCTCATTAACGAGGGCTGGGGTTCATTAGTGGGAGCTGGGGTTCATTAACGAGGGCTGGGGTTCATTAACGAGGCTGGTGTTAATTAGGGTGGAAGCCCCCGGTGCCAGCCCCGGCTCACGTTTGGCAATGATGCGGTTGAGGATGGTCTGCAGCTCGGTGACGCTGATCTCCAGGTCCTGGGGAGGGGACACGGTGCCACCATCAGGCAGTGATGTCATCAGCAACCAATGACATCATCGGCAGCCAATGACAACGCTTATTGTCATGATGCCATCAACACCCAATGACATCACTGCCAAGCAATGACATCATCACCAACTATGATGTCACAACAAACCAGTGACATCATAGCCAACCAAGGACCCCACGGCCAACAAATAATGTCATTGACAACCAATGACATCACTGCCAACCAATATCACATCCAAATAATGATGCCACAGCCAACCAATAACATCACAGTCAACCAATGGCATCATTCCCAACCAATGACATCATCACCAACAATGACATCATTGCCAAACAATGACATCATGGCCAGCAAACAGCATCACCGCCAACCAATGGAGTCAGTGCCAACCAATGACATCACAGCCCATCATCAACACCGCCCTCAGCCTGCTGTCAGTGACGTCACCACCAAACAGTGATGTCATGGCCAACCATCAGTGCCACCAGCAGCGATGCCACCATGGTCCCCTCACCGGCCCCGCCAGCTGCTTGAAGAGCTGCTTGAAGTTCTCATCGATTTCTCCCTCCGACAGAACTTTCTGGGGACAAAACCGCCCATTTTGGTACCGGCCCCTCCCCGGCACCCCACAGTGCCACCCCTGACCCGCTGACCCCGCTGACCTCGTCCGGCAGCGTGGCCTGCACCTTGTCGTCCATCTCCCTGCGGGCAGAGCGTGTGAGCGCGGGCGTGGTGGTGCTGCCCAGCCCAACTCAGCCCCGCCCAGCCCAGCCCCGCCCAGCTCAACCCAGCCCCACCCAGCCCAGCCCCACCCGGCCCAGCCCAGCCCAACTCAGCCCCGCCCAGCCCAGCCCCGCCCAGCTCAACCCAGCCCAACCCAGCCCCGCCCAGCCCAGCCCCACCTGGCCCAGCTCAGCCCAGCCCCACCCAGCTCAGCCCTGCCCCGTCCAGCACAGCCCAGCCTGACCCAACCCAGCCCAGCCCAGCCCTGCCCAGCCCCGCCCAGCCTGGCCCCACCCAGCCCAGCTCAGCCCTGCCCCGCCCAGCCCAGCCCCGCCCAGCCTGATCCAACCCAGCCCTGCCCAGCCTGACCCAACCCAGCCCAGCCCAGCCCCGCCCAGCCTGGCCCCACCCAGCCCAGCTCAGCCCTGCCCCGCCCAGCTCAGCCCAACCCAGCCCAGCCTGATCCAACCCAGCCCTGCCCAGCCCAACCCAGCCCTGCCCAGCCCAGCCCTGCCCAGCCCAGCCCTGCCCAGCCCAGCCCCGCCCAGCCCAGCCCAGCTCAACCCAGCCTTGCCCAGGCCAGTCCCACCTGGCCCAGCTCAGCCCTGCCCTGCCCAGCCCAGCCCCGCCCAGCTCAACCCAGCCCAACCCAGCCCCGCCCAGGCCAGCCCCGCCCTGCCGCGCCCAGCCCCGCCCAGCCCCGCCCAGCTCACTCGTGCCCGCTCTCTTCTCCGAGAAGACGCGCAGCACGAAGTCGCCCTCCCTGTTGGGCTCGAAGGTGGAGGGCACCACGATGTACTCGCCGGGCGGGCAGGCGGAAGCGCTGTGCTCACCTCGCGCAGGTTGATGAACTGCTCCGAGCGCCTGCGCGCGACGCGTTGTCCAGGAAGAACTCTGCGCTTGAGGTGCACAGCCCGACCTCCCCACGTACTGCGGGCAGCGGGACAGGCTCCGGAACCGCCCCACAGCCGGGGCACCCCCGGCCCCCCGAGCCCCCCGCACCGGAACCGGGTACCCACCTCGGGAGGGACCTGCGGGAAACGGGGACAGAGCTCGGATCAGGGGATGGCACCAGGGCACAGCAGCGGGACCTGAGCGACCACGGCTGGCCCTGAGTGACCCCAGCTGGACCTGAGTGACCCCAGCTCATCCAGACTGACCTCAGCTGGCCCTGAGTGACCCTCAGCTGGACCTGAGTGACCCCAGCTGGACCTGAGTGACCCTCAGCTGGACCTGAGTGACCCCAGCTCACCAGACTGACCTCAGCTGGGACCCTGAGAGACCCTCACTGGCCCTGAGTGACCCCAGCTCACCCAGACTGACCTCGGCTGGCCCTGAGTGACCTCAGCTGGACCTGAGAGACCCTCACTGGCCCTGAGTGACCCCAGCTCACCCAGACTGACCTCGGCTGGCCCTGAGTGACCTCAGCTGGACCTGAGTGACCCTCAGCTGGACCTGACCCCAGGTAACCCTGACCGATTCCATCTCACCCTGACTGACCCCCAGTTAATCCCAGCTGACCACAAAGTGATGCCAGTTGACACCAGTTGAGTCAACTGGTGCTGGTTGACCACATTTGACCCCAAGTGACCCCAGCCCATGCCAGCTAACCCCAATTGCTCCCAGCTGACCCCACTACCTCGTAGACGGCGAAGCCGATGGTCTCCATGTCCTTGCCGTAGCGGCGCTCAGCGGGCGCCGGTGCTTCTGCATCAGCGCCAGCAGGAAGCTGCAGCCCGGCTCGCTGCCCGCCGTCCTCGTCCCGCTCATCGTCCACCTCCTCCAGCTGGATCTTGAACTGGGGGTTGATCCAGAAGGTGGCTGCGGAGCGGCGCAGGCTCAGCGGGCGCGCCGGGGGCCGGCAGCCCCGGGGTGCTCCCGGCTCCTACCGGGGTAGTTGCGGCAGCCGCCGGCCGTGCTGCCGCGCCGCCACGTGCCGTCGTAGAGCCGCGTGTTCCACTTGCGGAACTTGCGGGACGCAGCGCGTCAGGGGTCAGGTTGCAGATCTCCAGGCGGGGTGAATTCCCGCAGGAAATCCCGGAAGGACATCCTGCAGGAACGGGTCTCTCAATTCCGGGTGTGGAACAGCCGGGAAAGGGTTTGAGTTGAACCTTTCTACCAGAACTCCCCATCCTCCATCTTGACCATCAGCTGCTGGCGCAGTGCCGGGTCAACGCGTGCCACTCGGCTGAGCTGCGGGGACAGGGGGGACAGGGGGGTCAGTGGGGACAGTGGGGACAGGGGGGTCAGTGGGGTCAGCAGGGACAGCGGGGACAGGGGGGTCAGTGGGGACAGTGGGGTCAGCAGGGACAGCAGGGTCACTGGGGTCAGTAGGGACAGCAGGGTCACTGGGGTCAGTAGGGATAGTGGGGTCACTGCGGACAGGGGGGTCAGTGGGGTCAGTGGGGACAGTGGGGACAGTGGGGTCAGCAGGGACAGCGGGGACAGGGGGGTCAGTGGGGTCAGTGGGGACAGGGGGGTCAGTGGGGTCAGCAGGGACAACGGGGTGAGAGGGGACAGTGGGGTCAGCAGGGTCACTGGGGTCAGTAGGGACAGCAGGGTCACTGGGGTCAGTAGGGACAGCGGGGTCACTGGGGTCAGCAGGGACAGTGGGGTCAGCAGGGTCACTGGGGTCAGCAGGGTCACTGGGGTCAGCAGGGACAGTGGGGTCAGCAGGGACAATGGGGTCACTGGGGTCAGCAGGGTCACTGGGGTCAACGGGGTCACTGGGGTCAGTAGGGATAGCGGGGTCAGTGGGGTCAGTAGGGTCAGCAGGGTCACTGGGGTCAGCGGAGTCACTGGGGTCAGCGGGGTCACTGGGGTCAGTGGGGTCAGCTGGGGTCACTGGGGTCAGCGGGGGTCACTGGGGTCAGCGGGGACAGTGGGGTCACTGGGGTCAGCGGGGCCACTGGGGTCAGCAGGGACAGCAGGGTCACTGGGGTCAGCGGGGTCACTGGGGTCAGCAGGGTCACTGGGGGTCACTGGGGTCAGCGGGGTCACTGGGGTCAGCGGGGTCACTGGGGTCAGCAGGGGTCATTCAGACCTACTACGAGCCCGGCGCTAACGAAGCCTCACCCGTCGCTCCAGCTCCCGTCCACTCCACCTCTCCCCAGGGGATGCGCATCCGGATCAGCTCCAGCGCCTGCCCTCGGTACGGGATCTGAGGCTGGCACATCAGGAGACCCCCAATGCACCGACGCCCCCCGGCCCCGGCGCACCCTCACCTGCTTGGCGCGGTCACCGAGTAGGCGGGCCCTTCACCAGCTTCTTGAAGGTCACGGCCTCCTGTCGAAGGCGCTGCTTATCTGCAGGGAGGCCACGGCGGCGTCAGGGGGCAGGGCAGGAGCCCGGCCCCCGCCGCTCCCACCGTCGCCCAGCCGGCCCCTCACGTCATGGAGCAGCCCAGCAGGGAGCCGCGCTCCAGCGCCTTCACGATGATCTGGTACAGCTCGGCCGGCGGCCGGCGCAGGTCGAACCACTCGGTGACGCCGCCCGTGAAAATCCTCGAAGCCCTCGGAGGTGCTGCCGCCCGACAGCGCCTCGTAGCAGCCGTTCACCCTGCGGGGCACCCACGGGCGTTTTGGGGGGGGGGTTCTGCCCCCCGGAATGGGCTCGGGGAGGGGGATGGGCCCTACTTTGGCGTAGGCCTTTTCCAGCAGCGCGCTCCAGAACTCGGAGCCCTCGGCCGAGTGCACGAAGAGCAGCTTCCCGTCCTTGGTGGCAGGAAATCGTCCACCACCACGTCCAGCCACTCGCCAAACTGCCAGATCTGGGGGGGCGAGGAGGAGGAACCCCCTGGGTGAGCCAGGGATGGAGGTTTTGGGGGGAAAACGCCCAGTTTGGGGTCGCACAAGGCAGGGGGGAAATGGAGTCGCCACAATGGGAGGGGGACGCGAGGAATTGGGATGGGAAAGGGCCCAAAGTAGGGGGGGATCCTCTCAAAATTGGGGGTGTGATCTAAATGTTGGAGCAAATTTTTAAAACATTGGGGGGGTCACCCGAAAATTGCAGAGTGGAGCCCCAAAACTGTGGGGGATCCCCTCAAAAGGGGAGGCCTAAAAGGGTGAAGAAAGCCCCAGAAAGGTGTGGGAGCTTCTCAGAACAAGAGGAGGCATCAGGTGATGGTGGGAGCCCCAAAGGGGGATTTGCCTTGCACAGGGCAGAGGGGAGCCCCAAAAAGGGGAGCCCCAAAGGGGGATTTGCCTACAGAGGGGAGCCCCAAAAGGGGATTTGCCTGCAGAAGGGAGCCCCCAAAGGGGATTTGCCTGCAGAGGGGAGCCCCAAAAGGGGATTTGCCTGCAGAAGGGAGCCCCAAAGGGAGACCCCAAAAGGGGATTTGCCTTGCACAGGGCAGAGGGGAGCCCCAAAAAGGAAGCCCCAAAAGGGGATTTGCTTGCAGAGGGGAGCCCCAAAAGGGGATTTGCCTGCAGAGGGGAGCCCCAAAAGGGGATTTGCCTGCAGAGGGGAGCCCCAAAAGGGGATTTGCCTGCAGAGGGGAGCCCCAAAAGGGGATTTGCCTGCAGAGGGGACCCCAAAGCGGATTTGCCTGCAGAAGGGAGCCCCAAAAGGGGACCCCAAAGCGGATTTGCCTGCAGAAGGGAGCCCCAAAAGGGGACCCCAAAGTGGATTTGCCTGCAGAGGGGAGCCCCAAAAGGGGATTTGCCTGCAGAAGGGAGCCCCAAAGGGGATTTGCCTGCAGAAGGGAGCCCCAAAAGGGGATTTGCCTGCAGAAGGGAGCCCGGCCGGGGCTGCTGACCTGGAAGTGGAAGATGCCGGCGTAGTCCTGCTGGAAGCTCTGCCCGTGCGGCACCACGCGGTGCAGCAGCGTCTCGTTGAGCGTCAGCGAGGCGATGGCCGCCAGCAGCCAGCAGTCACCTGGGAGGCGCCAAAACCACCAAATTCCCGCCAAAACCATCCCCAAAAACCCATCAGCAGCGGGGCCGGGGCGGGGAGCAGCCCTCACCAGCGCGCCCTGGCAGATGTCGGTGCGCGTGGCGCCGTCCACGATGAAGCGCCGGGCCGCGGGCACAGCTCCTGCGGGAACACAACACCCGCCGTGTCCCCCCTGCCCGAACCGCGGCGGGGGGCGCGGGGGGCGCAGCCGCGCTCACCGTGGGCCTCTTCCACTCCACGCCGCGCGTTTGGCCGAGCCGGCGCCCAGCTCGCGGAATCCCAGCGAGGCGGCGGCCGGGGGGAAGGTGGGGTCGCGGAACAGGGTCCCAGATTCGCGGCATTCCTGCGCCAGCCGCCCGAAATCCTGGGCCCAGGTAACGCACGGCCTGGTCGTGCCGGCCCAGCCCCTGCTCCTTGGCGCGCTGGCGTCGCACCTGCGCCGACACCCCGGTGCAGAACACCGGCACCACCGGCGGCTCCGCCATCCTGCGGGAAACGGGGGCTGCGGCGGGCCGGGGGACTGTGGAGGTTTGGGGGGGGAAATGGGGAAACGCGCTCGGGATTCAGGGAAAAGCAGGGGTGGGACGGGTGTTTCTGCATGGGGGTGGGGTTGGGGTTTTTTGGGGGGAATTTGGGGGTTTTTGTGGGGGAATTTGGGGGTGGAAATGGGGAAACGCGCTCAGGATTCAGGGAGAAGCGGGGGGGTGGGATGGGTGTTCTGCATGGGGGGGGGGTTTGGGGTTTTTTGGGGGGAATTTGGGGTTTTTTGGGGGGAATTTGGGGGTGGAAATGGGAAATGCGCTCGGGATTCAGGGAAAAGCAGGGGGTGGACGGGTGTTCCGCGTGGGGGTGGGGTTTGGGGTTTTTTGGGGGAATTTGGGGGTTTTTTTGGTGGGGAATTTGGGGGTGGAAATGGGGAAACGCGCTCGGGATTCAGGGAGAAGCAGGGATGGGATGGGTGTTCTGCATGGGGGTGGGGTTTGGGGGTTTGAGAGAAAATTTAGGGGTTTTTTGGGGGGAATTTGAGAGTGGAAATGGGGGAAACGCGCTCGGGATTCAGGGAAAAGCGGGGGTGGGATGGGTGTTCTGCGTGGGGGTGGGGTTTGGGGGTTTGAGAGAAAATTTGGGGGGTTTTGGGGGGAATTTGGGGGGGAAATGGGGAAACGCGCTCAGGATTCAGGGAGAAGCGGGGGTGGGATGGGTGTTCTGCATGGGGGTGGGGTTTGGGGTTTTTTGGAGGGAATTTGGGGGTTTTTTGGAGGGAATTTGGGGATTTTTTTGGAGGGAATTTGGGGGTTTTTTGGGGGGGAATTTGGGGGTTGAAATGGGGAAACGCGCTCGGGATTCAGGGAGAAGCAGGGATGGGACGGGTGTTCTGCGTGGGGGTGGGGTTTTTTTGGAGGGAATTTGGGGGTTTTTTGGTGGGGAATTTGGGGGTGGAAATGGGGAAACGCGCTCGGGATTCAGGGAGAAGCAGGGATGGGATGGGTGTTCTGCGTGGGGGTGGGGTTTGGGGGTTTGAGAGAAAATTTGGGGGTTTTGAGAGAAAATTTGGGGGTTTTTTGGTGGGGAATTTGGGGGTTGAAATGGGGAAACGCGCTCGGGATTCAGGGAGAAGCGGGGATGGGACGGGTGTTCTGCATGGGGGTGGGGTTTGGGGTTTTGAGAGAAAATTTGGGGATTTTTGGGGGGAAAAGGAGAAAATGCTCTCGGGATTCAGGGTGAGAGCGGGTTTTGCATGGGGTTGGGGGGATTTGGGTTTTTTTGAGGGAGGATGGGGGAAAATACACTCAGGATTGGGAGAAACGGGACTGAGATGGGTGTTCTGCACAGGGATGGGATTTCGGGGGATGTGGGGTTTTTTGGGGGGCTGAAATTTGGGGGAGAAACTTGGAAAACATGCTCAGGATTCAGGGAGAAAAGGGGGTGAGACGCATGTTCCGCACGGGGATGGGACCTGGGGTTTCTTTGGGGAACAGGGATTTTTGGGGACAATAGGAAATTTGGGGGGAATAGGGATTTCCCCCCAGATTTGGAGTCCTGCCCGTGTCATCTTTGAAGAAATTGGGGTTATTTTGGTGAGTTAAGTGTGACGCTGTTCTGGGGTAAAAAACGGGAATTCCAGGGGTCCCAAATCCTGGGGTTTGACCTGGAAATGGCCCCGTCAGAGCCAAACCCGGCACGGAACAGCCCCAGAGGAAACGAGGGGAAACTGCCCCAAACTGGTCCCGCAGGTCGAGGCGCGGCCGCGGCTCCAGCCCCGAGCGCTTCCCCCAGCCCCGGGCAGGCTCGTTAGGCATGCGGGTGGTTAATTAAGCAGCAGGCATGTTAATTAAGCGCTAATCAGAGTCACCAAGGAGTGACAGAGCCGTGGCAGGAGTGGGGGCAGCGCAGCCCCCCCAAATGAGGCCGAACACGGGGAGTTTGTGTCACCCCAAACCCCAGCACAGCCCCGGCGTGGAGGGTCAGGGACACCCCAAAACTCGGGGATTGTTTGGGGGGACTGTGCCCCAAAACCTCACGGATATAACCCCAAAATGGGGGGTGGCGGGGAGTCCAACCCCACCCTGCCCCCCGGGGTGTTCCCTGAGCCCCCCTCCCGCACAGGGCCGGGTCCCCCCGCCCCCTCCCCGCGTACGATTTTGGGGTGAAGGGGCAGGGGTCGCCTCTTTCACCCCGCGCTGGGTGCCGAGCCCCGGCAGGTGCTGGGGAGGAAACGCCGGGACAAAAAAACTCACAGCCCAGTAAAAACCAGCACGGCTCCAGCAAAACCCCCGCCAAGCCCCATTCCCGGCCCCAGGCAGCTCCCGCACCCCGAAATCCCCTTTTTTGGCTAAGGCAGAGCTCGGGGGGCGGGGTGGGGGAGCCCCCCCAGCTCCCGGGGCAAGGAGGGAACGGAGCGGGCCCGGGGCAGCTTTGGCCCGGGGGTATTCCGGTTCTCCCGGGGGTTTTCCCGTTCCCCCGGTGGCTTTCCCGTTCCCCCGGGGTTCTTCCCGTTCTCCCGGTGGTTTCCCCTTTTCCCCCGGGGTTTTCACGTTCTCCAGGAGTTCTGCCCGTTCTCCCGGGGGTTCTACCCCTTCTCCCGATGTTTGGCCCGTTCCCCCGGTGTTTGGCCCGTTCCCCGGTGGTTTTCCCGTTCTCCCGGTGTTCGGCCCGTTCCCCGGTGGTTTTCCCGTTCTCCCGGTGTTCGGCCCGTTCCCCCAGGGGTTTTCCCGTTCCCCGGTTTTTCCCCGTTCTCCCCGGGGGTTCTGCCCCGTTCCGGAGCCGGGGAGGCAGCGGCTCTGGCAGCGCTCCCGCCGTGTCCCCGCTGTGTCCCCGCTGTGTCCCCGCCGTGTCACCTCCCGGGCCCCGCTCCTACCTCTGCCTGCGGGGGCGGCGCTCCCGGGCTCGCCGCTTTTTTTGGGGGGAGAAAACCGGGGCAAAAAGCGAATTTCTTACCCCAAACTTCCTGGAGCAGGAAGGCGAGGCCGCCCTCCCCCCACCCCACCCCACCCCCCCCCGAGACTCCTCCCTGAGCCGCTCCCTCCCTCCCCCACCCGCGGGGAGGGGACACCGAGCGGTTTGGGGGGGCCCGGGGGGGGTTGGGGGGCTCGGGATCCTGCGGGAATTTCACCGCAGGGGAAGGGGGAGGGACATTGGAGGGGCTGGACAGGGGTGGGACATGTGGGAATGGACACTGGGGGGGCTGGGATGGACACTGGGGGGACACTGGGGGGGCTGGGATGGACACTGGGGGGGCTGGGATGGACACTGGGGGACACTGGGGTGGCTGAGATGGACACTGGGGGGGCTGGGATGGACACTGGGGGGGCTGGGATGGACACTGGGGGGACACTGGGGGGGCTAGGATGGACACTGGGGGGGCTGGGATGGACACTGGGGGGACACTGGGGGGGCTGGATGGACACTGGGGGGGCTGGGATGGACACTGGGGGGACACTGGGGTGGCTGGGATGGACACTGGGGTGGCTGGGATGGACACTGGGGGGGCTGGGATGGACACTGGGGGACACTGGGGGGGGGCTGGGATGGACACTGGGGGGGCTGGGATGGACACTGGGGGGGCTGGGATGGACACTGGGGGACACTGGGGGGGCTGGGATGGACCCTGGGGGACACTGGGGTGGCTGGGATGGACACTGGGGGGGCTGGGATGGACACTGGGGGGACACTGGGGTGGCTGGGATGGACACTGGGGGGGCTGGGATGGACACTGGGGGGACACTGGGGTGGCTGAGATGGACACTGGGGGGACACTGGGGTGGCTGAGATGGACACTGGGGGGACACTGGGGGGGCTGAGATGGACACTGGGGGGGCTGGGATGGACACTGGGGGACACTGGGGGGGCTGGGATGGACACTGGGGGGGCTGGGATGGACACTGGGGGACACTGGGGGGGCTGGGATGGACACTGGGGGACACTGGGGTGGCTGAGATGGACACTGGGGGGACACTGGGGGGGCTGAGATGGACACTGGGGGGACACTGGGGGGGCTGGGATGGACACTGGGGGGGCTGGATGGACACTGGGGGACACTGGGGGGGCTGGGATGGACACTGGGGGGACACCGGGGGGGCTGGACAGGGGTGGGACACTGAGGGGACACTGGGGGGACATTAGGGGGGCTGGGATGGACACTGGGGGACACTGGGGGGGCTGGGATGGACACTGGGGGGACACTGGGGGGCTGGACAGGGGTGGGAACACTGGGGGGACACTGGGGAGGGTGGACAGGGGTGGGACACTGAGGGGACACTGGGGGACACTGGGGGGACACTGGGGGGACACTGGGGAGGGTGGACAGGGGTGGGACACTGGGGGGACACTGAGGAGACACTGGGGGGACACTGGGGGACACTGGGGGGACACTGGGCTGTTTGTGTGTCACACTTGCCATGGGTGTGACATTTCTGTCCCGTTCCTGCTGGTGTGACACACTCACCATGCACCCCCAAGTCAGATCCAGCCACTCTTTAACCCTTTTTATACCATTTTTCACACAGAAAGAAATCAAAATTAGTGCTTTTTAAAATATGAGTTGCCCATTTTCTATGTTTTTTGCACAAAAATACGAGTCAGCAGAAGAAAACGAGCGATTCTGGGCAGTTCTGAAGAGTGTGGGTGACAAGTGAGACGGAAATGGTAAAAAAGCTGAGCAGATATCACCCAAAACCACGGCAAAAAGGGGGGCTGGGTTCCAAACCCCCAAAATTGCTGGTGTGAAAACCACAGGGGGGGCACCGAGGGTGGCACAGCCCCAATTCCAGGGGGTGTCACCCCAAACCTGCAGGGTCAAGACAAACCCCCCTGCAGTTTTTGGGGGGCTCAGCCCCCTCCTCCAGGATTTTTGGGGCAACTCCCTCCTCACCCCTTTGCATTTTGGGGGTTTGAAAAACCAAAACAGCCAATTTGGGGCCAAAAGCAAAA
Source organism: Erithacus rubecula (assembly GCF_903797595.1). Classification (NCBI taxonomy): domain Eukaryota; kingdom Metazoa; phylum Chordata; class Aves; order Passeriformes; family Muscicapidae; genus Erithacus; species Erithacus rubecula. The sequence goes on along the minus strand of NW_027635796.1, from coordinate 53,362 downwards.
CAAACAAACAAACAAAAAAAGGGTTTAAATTTGGGATGAAATCGCCTTTGGGGTTAATTAAGGCCCAGGGGCATCTTAGGGCTCCCCAATTCATTAGCATGGCTTGATTAGAGCCCCTAATTGATTGGGGGAGCAGCATCAGGGTCAGGCATCATTATTAGGAACTTCATTAAGCCTCCCTGCTTTAATAATGGGGGTGTCATTAGAGCTCCCTGCTTAATTAAAGCTCCCTAATTCATTAGCAGGAATATCCTGAGACCCCCCCCCACTTCATTAGAGCCCCCCCCAGTTCATTACAGGAGCCTCATTAGGGCCCCCACTTAATTACTGGGGGCATCATTAGGACCCCTACTTGAATGGGAGGGTGTTAGGGCTGTAATTAAGGCAGGGCTTCATTAGGGCTCTAATTAAGGACTCACAGGGCAGGGAAGAGGTTGAGGGGGGTGCATCCAGCAGGTCCTGCAAAATGGGGTGAAAACAGCTGCTTTTGGCAAAAAAACCCCAACAAAATTCAGGAAAAAAAGGTTGTTTTTCTTAAAAAAATAACAACAAAAAGTGTTTTTGATAGGACTGACCTTGTTCCTGGAGAGGAACAGCTGCACCATGGTGTCCTATGGGGGAGGAGAAAAACAGCAGGAAAATCATTTATTTTAGGGGGAAAACGCCCAGTTTGAGGGTCCTGGAATGGGAGAGGGGGGGTTTGCCCAGTTTGGGGGTCCTGGGATGGGAGGGGGAGGGGAGTTTGCCCAGTTTGGGGGTCCTGGAATGGGAGGGGAGGGGGTTTGCCCAGTTTGGGGGTCCTGGAATGGGAGAGGGGGGGGTTGCCCAGTTTGGGGGTCCTGGGATGGGAGGGGGAGGGGGGTTTGCCCAGTTTGGGGGTCCTGGAATGGGAGGGGGGGGTTTGCCCAGTTTGAGGGTCCTGGGATGGGAGGGGGAGGGGGTTTGCCCAGTTTGGGGGTCCTGGAATGGGAGAGGGGGGGGTTTGCCCAGTTTGGGGGTCCTGGGATGGGAGGGGGAGGGGAGTTTGCCCAGTTTGGGGGTCCTGGGAGGGGAGGGGGGGGGAGTTGCCCAGTTTGGGGGTCCTGGAATGGGAGGGGGGGGGGAGTTGCCCAGTTTGGGGGTCCTGGAATGGGAGGGGGGGGCAGGTTTTTGCCCAATTTGGAGCAAAGCTCAATGACCCCCAGAACAAGAATCACCATTTCCCCCCCATAAAGCTTCAAGTAACCCCAAAATCTCCTCAACCCAAATCCGTTTAAATGCCTCAAAAGCCCTAAATCCTCCCAAAACCAGAACAAACGTTTAATCCCAAAAACCTTCGAGTGAGCACAGGTTTCACTCGGCCTCTCGCTGGCGCCGCAGGAATTCCCTGTTCCAGCCCCAAAACGGGGTCGAGGGCAACAGCATCTGGGCTGTCCATGAGAAAGGAAATTTAAAGTTTTCTTTCGAATTTAAGCTTTTCTTCCTTGCTGTATTTCAGTAAGATTTAAGCGCTGAATTTATTTTCTGAAGCCGCCACAGCGCAAGGCGGGAAAATCCCCTCAAGAGCTCCGGCGCTTTCCCGCCTTTTCCCGCCCGTCAGCGGATTAACCCCGCCCCTCTCGGGAGCCACCAGCCAATCATAGGCAGGGATTTGAGAAGCCACGCCCCTTTCTCCATTAGCTGCTTATTAAAGGCGTCGGGGCGCTGTGCGGTATCAGCCAATCAGAGCGAAGGGCGCGGAGCGGACGCCGCTGATTGGCTGGGAGCGTGAGGGGAGAGGTGTGAAGGGAGGGGCTGGTGAGGGGCTGGGGGGGTTTTGAGGGGGGAAGGGGATCAGGGAAGGCGCAAAGCATCGGGCGTGACGCGCGGAACGAGAAAAAGGGGAAAAGAGACAAATCCGGGCCATGTTGGGGGGATCGCTGCCCTCGGCCGCGCCGCCCCTCCCTTAGCAACAGCGGGCGGCCGAGCGGCGCCGCGCGGGGATTTTTGTGATTGGCGGAGCCGCGCCGGGCCGGGCCAATCAGCGCGAGCCACGGGACCCTGCGCGTTCCCGCCCCCCAGCGCCCGCCGCGCGGCCGCTCGGGCCGTACCAAGCGCGGGCGTGCGGGGGGGGAGCTCAGCGCGTTGCGGTTTAGAGGAGCCGCGATCCGCCACACTCTTTGTACAGAAAGAAGGGCGGGGATCTCTCGGTATCTCTGTAGGAGGAGCGGTTTGCGGGGCGAGCTGGGCTCAGCAGGCAGTGAGCGCACCCCCCGTGTGTCCCCCCCCCGCGGCAGCAGTGGTGCGGCCCGGGCGGAAGTGAGGTGTCGCGCGCCGAGGCGGTTCCGGTGTGGGAGCGGCCGGGGCTGGGGGCTCGGGCGGGGTCGCGCCCGGTGAGTCCCGGCGGGAAAAGCGGGACCGGGGAGGGGAGGGGGCAAAGCGGGAGCGATGACAGGCTGGGCTCTGCCGGAGGAGGGGACGGCGATGTGAGGGGCGGGGGGTGCAGGCGTGAGGGGGCGCACGGGGACAGACCCGGCTGAGGTGACCGGGAGGCGCCACCGGGGACCGGCAGCTCTGGTTGTAAATCCCGGTTTTACCGTTCAGGGGAATCATCAATGAGCTAAAAAAACTCAATTCCGAGGCCATGGCCGAGGCAAGCCCTGAATTCCGGGGTGTTGGATCCCAGGGTTGGGTTCAATCCCCGTTTTTGGGGGTTCCAAAGGGCCGATGCTGTGCGGGAGCCTGAGCCCTGATTCTGCACTTAAACACGGATTCATTTTGTGTTTATAATTTTATTTTTGGTGGTTTCCATGCTGTGCACAGCTCTGGTCATGGCTGGCAGCCTGGTGTGACTCTCCCGTTAAACACGGGTTATTTAATGGTTTATAATTTTATTTTTTGGTGTTTTTCAGGCCATGCTGTGCACAGCTCTGGTCATGGCTGGCAGCCTGGTGTGACTCTCCAGTTAAACACGGGTTATTTAATGGTTTATAATTTTATTTTTTGGTGTTTTCAGGCCATGCTGTGCACAGCTCTGGTCATGGCTGGCAGCCTGGTGTGACTCTCCCGTTAAACACGGGTTATTTAATGGTTTATAATTTTATTTTTTGGTGTTTTTCAGGCCATGCTGTGCACAGCTCTGGTCATGGCTGGCAGCCTGGTGTGACTCTCCAGTTAAACACGGGTTATTTAATGGTTTATAATTTTATTTTTTGGTGTTTTCAGGCCATGCTGTGCACAGCTCTGGTCATGGCTGGCAGCCTGGCTCTCACCACAGCCGTGGTTGCCCACGCCTATTACCTGAAGCACCAGTTCTACCCCACCGTGGTTTATCTCACCAAATCCAGCCCCAGCATGGCCGTGAGTGCTTCATTAACCCTTAATTACCCCTCATTAACCCCGGGGCTCTGCCCAGCCTCTCTCACTTCTGCTTTTACCCAGCTTGGGGGGGCTGAGCTGCTCCCCAAACCCCCCTGGGGAGGGGGGAGGCAGCACCAGGGGCTGCTTCCACCCCCTCCATCCCCCCCGGGGAGGTGAATTTGGGGCCCCAAACGCCCCCAGGTGTCCCCAAAAAGTGCTGTGGGGGCTGCAGGTGCTGTACATCCAGGCCTTTGTGCTGGTCTTCCTGCTGGGCAAGTTCATGGGCAAGGTGTTCTTCGGGCAGCTGCGAGCAGCTGAGATGGAGGTGAGCAGGGCTGGGGCAGCTTTGGGCTCCAGGAGAATTTGGGGGGGGGTTTGTCACCCCAGAAAGGCTTTGGGGGGGAATTTGTCACCCCAGAAAGGCTTTGGGGCTGTTTTGGGGGGGGATTTGTCACCCCAGAAAGGTTTTTGGGGGGAATTTGTCACCCCAGAAAGGCTTTGGGGCTGTTTTGGGGGGGAATTTGTCACCCCAGAAAGGCTTTTGGGCTGTTTTGGGGGGGGTTTGTCACCCCAGAAAGGCTTTGGGGCTGTTTTAAGAGGGAATTTTGGACCCCAGAATATCTTTGGTACTATTTTCAGGGGAATTTGTCAACCCAGAACATTTTTTTGAACCTCCAGAGTCCCTTGGCTCCCTCTGGGGGCTCTCAGCACCCCCAGAGTCCCTGGACCCCACTCTGGGGGGCTCTCAGCACCCCCAGCCCCATTTTGGGGTGACTTTTGAACCCCCAGAGTCCCTGGCCCCACTCTGGGGGGCTCTCAGCACCCCCAGCCCCGTTTTGGGGTGAGTTGTGAACCCCCAGAGTCCCTGGGCTCATTCTGGGGGCTCTCAGCACCCCCAGCCCCATTTTGGGGTGACTTTTGAACCCCCAGAGTCCCTGGACCCCACTCTGGGGGCTCTCAGCACCCCCAGCCCCATTTTGGGGTGACTTTTGAACCCCCAGATTCCCTGGCCCCACTCTGGGGGGCTCTCAGCACCCCCAGCCCCATTTTGGGGTGACTTTTGAACCCCCAGAGTCCCTGGGCTCATTCTGGGGGCTCTCAGCACCCCCAGATTCCCTGGGCCCATTCTGGGGGGCTCTCAGCACCCCCAGAGTCCCTGGCCCCACTCTGGGGGGCTCTCAGCACCCCCAGCCCCATTTTGGGGTGACTTTTGAACCCCCAGAGTCCCTGGCCCCACTCTGGGGGTTCTCAGCACCCCCAGAGTCCCTGGGCTCATTCTGGGGGCTCTCAGCACCCCCAGAGTCCCTGGCCCCACTCTGGGGGCTCTCAGCACCCCCAGAGTCCCTGGCCCCACTCTGGGGGGCTCTCAGCACCCCCAGCCCCATTTTGGGGTCCCCCTTTGTGCCCCCAGCACCTCCTGGAGCGCTCGTGGTACGCGGTGACCGAGACCTGCTTGGCTTTCACCGTCTTCAGGGACGACTTCAGCCCGCGCTTCGTCGCCCTCTTCACCCTCCTGCTCTTCCTCAAGTGCTTCCACTGGCTGGCTGAGGACAGGGTGGATTTTGTGAGTGTTGGGAGGGGGGGAAGCAGCTCAAAAACAGCCCAAAAAACCCCCAAAATCGGCCCAAAAAAGAGCCGGGATCAACGCGGAGCGTGCCTGAAACTGGCCCCAAAATAACCTGAAACCAGCCCAAAATAATCTGAAACCAGCCCAAAAGAACCTGAAACCAGCCCAAAAGAACCTGAAACCGGCCCAAAATCAGCCTAAACCGGCCCAAAATCAGCCTAAACCGGCCCAAAATCAGCCTAAACCGGCCCAAAAGAACCTGAAACCGGCCCCAAAAGAACCTGAAACCGGCCCCAAAAGAACCTGAAACCGGCCCCAAAATCAGCCTAAACCAGCCCAAAATCAGCCTAAACCAACCCCAAAATCAGCCTAAACCAACCCCAAAATCAGCCTAAACCAGCCCAAAATAACCTGAAACCAGCCCAAAATAACCTGAAACCAGCCCAAAATAACCTGAAACCAGTCCAAAATCGGCCTAAACCGGCCCAAAATCAGCCTAAACCGGCCCCAAAATCAGCCTAAACCGGCCCAAAATCAGCCTAAACCAACCCAAACCCAACCCAAAATCAGCCTAAACCAACCCAAACCCAACCCAAAATCAGCCTAAACCAACCCCAACCCAACCCCAAATCAGCTCAAAAATAACCCAAATTCATCCCAAACCACCCCAAAAATAACCTGAAACCAACCCTAAAAATAACCCTGAACCAGCCCAAATTACCCTCAAAATAACTCAAATTAATCCTAAAAATACCCCCAAAACCCCCAAAATAACCCAAAATAATCCCACCCACCCCCAGCCCCATTTTTATGGAAAATCTGATTTTTCTCCCCTCACAGATGGAGAGGAGCCCAAACATCTCGTGGCTCTTCCACTTCCGCATCGTCTGTGAGTGCCCCTCCTTGGCTCCTCATTTGCATAATTTTGGGGCACAGCTGGGCCTGCTGGGGCCTGATAAGGTTTAATTACCCCAATCAGCAGCAGCTCCTTAACGAGGGGCTCGTTAGGGAAGTTAATGAGCTCTGCAGAGCAAAAACAAAACCCCAAATGGGGTTCGGGGAGATGGGATTTGGGGATGGACTTCCCAAAATTGGGAAAGGGGATTTAGGGATGGAATTGCCAAAATGGGATCAGGGATGGAATTCCCATGGTGGGATTATGGGATGGATTTCCCCAAATGGGATTATGGGATGTACAAACCAATTTTTGGGGGGATTTTGTTGTTTTGGGGGGTGGGAGCTCCTGGCTGTGCCTGAACTGCAGCGATCAGTTAACGACCCCCCTCATTAATTAGCATTAATTAGTGGGTGCAGCCCTGCCTCATTAATCAGCAGTGGGGTACAGACCCTCCCCCAGAGCTGCCCCATTCACATTTTGGGGTGTTTTTGGGTCCCCTCCAGCCCTGCTGCTGATTTTGGGGTGGTTCCCATTGACATTTTGGGGTCTCCTGTCCCCTCCAGCCCTGATGCTGATTTTGGGGTGGTTCCCATTGACATTTTGGGATGTTTTTGGGGTCTCCTGTCCCCTCCAGCCCTGCTGCTGATTTTGGGGTGGTTCCCATTGACATTTTGGGATGTTTTTGGGTCTCCTGTCCCCTCCAGCCCTGCTGCTGCTTTTGGGGTGGTTCCCATTGACATTTTGGGGTGTTTTTGGGGTCTCCTGTCCCCTCCAGCCCTGATGCTGATTTTGGGGTGGTTCCCATTGACATTTTGGGGTGTTTTTGGGGTCTCCTGTCCCCTCCAGCCCTGATGCTGATTTTGGGGTGGTTCCCATTGACATTTTGGGGTGTTTTTGGGGTCTCCTGTCCCTCTCCAGCCCTGATGCTGCTTTTGGGGTGGTTCCCATTGACATTTTGGGGTGTTTTTGGGTTTCCTGTCCCTCTCCAGCCCTGCTGCTGATTTTGGGGTGGTTCCCATTGACATTTTGGGGTGTTTTTGGGGTCTCCTGTCCCCCTCCAGCCCTGATGCTGATTTTGGGGTGGTTCCCATTGACATTTTGGGATGTTTTTGGGTTTCCTGTCCCCTCCAGCCCTGCTGCTGATTTTGGGGTGGTTCCCATTGACATTTTGGGGTGTTTTTGGGTTTCCTGTCCCTCTCCAGCCCTGCTGCTGCTTTTGGGGTGGTTCCCATTGACATTTTGGGGTGTTTTTGGGTTTCCTGTCCCTCTCCAGCCCTGCTGCTGATTTTGGGGTGGTTCCCATTGACATTTTGGGGTGTTTTTGGGGTCTCCTGTCCCCTCCAGCCCTGATGCTGATTTTGGGGTGGTTCCCATTGACATTTTGGGGTGTTTTTGGGGTCTCCTGTCCCCTCCAGCCCTGCTGCTTTTGGGGTGGTTCCCATTGACATTTTGGGGTGTTTTTGGGGTCTCCTGTCCCCTCCAGCCCTGCTGCTGCTTTTGGGGTGGTTCCCATTGACATTTTGGGGTGTTTTTGGGTCCCCTCCAGCCCTGATGCTGCTGCTGGGGGTGCTGGACCTGCTCTTTGTCAGCCATGCCTATCACAGCATCCTGACCCGCGGCGCCTCCGTGCAGCTCGTCTTCGGCTTCGAGGTGGGTCCATTAAAACCTTTAATTAACAAAACTCAGCTATCATTAATTAAGGTTATTAATAAAGGTGTTTGTTGTAAAGGCACATCAGTCTGGAAAGGCAGAATGGCACAAGTGTTAAAGTGCATGCTGAAAGTTTTTGGTGAAAAGACCTAAATCCTGATCCCATCTCAACTCTGATCCTGATCCCATCGCAGTCCTGATCCCAACTCTGATCCTGATCCCAATCCCAGTCCTGATCCCAATCCCAGTCCTGATCCCATCCCAGTCCTGATCCCAGTCCCAGCCCTAATCCCAGTCCCAGTCCTGATCCCATCCCAGTCCTGATCCCAGTCCCAGTCCTGATCCCATCCCAGTCCTGATCCCATCCCAGTCCTGATCCCAATCCCAGTCCTGATCCCATCCCAGTCCTGATCCCAGTCCCAGTCCTGATCCCAGTCCCAGTCCTGATCCCATCCCAGTCCTGATCCCATCCCAGTCCTGATCCCAATCCCAGTCCTGATCCCATCCCAGTCCTGATCCCATCCCAGTCCTGATCCCATCCCAGTCCTGATCCCATCCCAGTCCTGATCCCATCCCAGTCCTGATCCCATCCCAGTCCTGATCCCATCCCAGTCCTGATCCCAGTCCCAGTCCTGATCCCAGTCCCAGTCCTGATCCCATCCCAATCCTGATCCCAATCCCAGTCCTGATCCCAATCCCAGTCCTGATCCCAATCCTGATCCCAATCCTGATCCCAATCCCAATCCTGATCCCATCCCAATCCCAGTCCTGATCCCTGTCCCAGTCCTGATCCCATCCCAACTCTGATCCTGATCCCAGTCCCAGTCCTGATCCCATCCCAGTCCCAATCCTGATTCCAATACTGATCCCATCCCAACTCTGATCCTGATCCCAATCCCAGTCCTGATCCCAATCCCAGTCCTGATCCCAGTCTCAGTCCTGATCCCATCCCAGCTCTGATCCTGATTCCAATCCTGATCCCATCCCAATCCTGATCCCATCCCAATCCTGATCCCAGTCCCAATCCTGATCCCAGTCCCAATCCTGATCCCAGTCCCAATCCTGATCCCAGTCCCAATCCTGATCCCAGTCCCAATCCTGATCCCAGTCCCAATCCTGATCCCAGTCCCAATCCTGATCCCAGTCCCAATCCTGATCCCATCCCAATCCTGATCCCATCCCAATCCTGATCCCAATGCCAGTCCTGATCCCAATCCTGATCCCATCCCAATCCTGATCCCAATCCCAGTCCTGATCCCATCCCAGTCCCAGTCCTGATCCCATCCCAGTCCCAATCCTGATCCCATCCCAGTCCCAATCCTGATCCCATCCCAATCCCATCCCAATCCCCAGCACCACAGTGGATGTTACCAAGGCCATTAGTTAACTCAGGATTAATTAATCAGATGTTCATTAGCAGTGGAAGGGTTAAATTCCTTTAGGGGATCAGAGGGACACAGAGGGGTCTGGGGGGCCAATGAGTGATGAGAGGGTCATTAATTAAGTGTTAATTACCTGTCCCCAGTACGCCATCCTGCTGACCATGGTGCTGACCATCTTCATCAAGTACGTGCTGCACTCCATCGACCTGCAGAACGAGAACCCCTGGGACAACAAGGCCGTGTTCATGCTCTACACTGAGCTGCTCACGGGTACTGGGGGGCCTGGGGGCAATTAGGGCTGGCTTAACGAGGGCTGGGGGTCAGCAGAGAGCCAAACTCTTGGGTTTTAACAGAGTTCTGTTCCTTAATGAGAGCTCCAAGTGTTGGTTTTCACCCAAAACCCCGTGAAACCAGCCCAGAAAAAACCCAGAACCAGCCCAGAAATAACCCAGAACCAGGTCAGAAATAACCCAGAACCAGGTCAGAAATAACCCAGAACCTGCCCAGAAATAACCCAGAACCAGGTCAGAAATAACCCAGAACCTGCCCAGAAATAACCCAGAACCAGGTCAGAAATAACCCAGAACCAGCCCAGAAATAACCCAGAACCAGGTCAGAAATAACCCAGAACCAGGTCAGAAATAACCCAGAACCAGGTCAGAAATAACCCAGAACCAGGTCAGAAATAACCCAGAACCTGCCCAAAAATAACCCAGAACCAGGTCAGAAATAACCCAGAACCAGCCCAGAAATAACCCAGAACCTGCCTAAAAATAACCCAGAACCAGGTCAGAAATAACCCAGAACCAGGTCAGAAATAACCCAAAAATAACCCAGAACCAGCCCAAAACCAGCAGTCAGCAAAGAGTCAAACTCTTGGTCTCTAATTGGTTTTTGCTCATTAGTGAACACTCAAAATCCTGGTGTTTAACTGGCCTTGGTTGGTTTTCCAAAACTCACATTCTTGGTGGGGTCAATGGGTCACCCCAATGACCTTTGGTTATCCCAAAATTGCACCTTGGGGTGCCAGCCCCTCACCCAAACTGTGCCACAGTAGGACCAGGTGATTTTGGGGTGCCAGGCTGCCCAGGTGATGGATTTGGGGTGCCAGGCTGCCCAGGTGATGGATTTGGGGTGCCAGGCTCCCAGGTGATGGATTTGGGGTGCCAGGCTGCCCAGGTGATAGATTTGGGGTGCCTGGCTCCCAGGTGATGGATTTGGGGTGCCAGGCTGCCCAGGTGATGGATTTGGGGTGCCTGGCTCCCAGGTGATGGATTTGGGGTGCCAGGCTGTGCAGGTGATGGATTTGGGGTGCCTGGCTCCCAGGTGATGGATTTGGGGTGCCAGGCTGTGCAGGTGATGGATTTGGGGGTGCCAGGCTGCCCAGGTGATGGATTTGGGGTGCCTGGCTCCCAGGTGATGGTTTTGGGGTCCCTGTCCCAGGGCTGATCAAGGTGCTGCTCTACATGGCCTTCATGACCATCATGATCAAGGTTCACACCTTCCCACTCTTCGCCATCCGCCCCATGTACCTGGCCATGAGGTGAGACCAGGCTGTGATCCCAAACCTGATCCTGATCCCAGCCCTGATCCCAAACCTGATCCTGATCCTGATCCTGATCCCAGCCCTGATACCTGATCCTGATCCCAAACCTGATCCTGATCCTGATCCCAAACCTGATCCTGATCGTGATCCCAGCTCTGATCCCAAACCTGATCCTGATCCTGATCCCAAACGTGATCCTGATCCCAAACCTGATCCTGACCCTGATCCTGATCCTGATCCCAAACCTGATCCTGATCCCAAACTTGATCCTGATCCTGATCCCAATCCTGATCCTGATCCCAAACCTGATCCTGATCCTGATCCCAGCCCTGATCCCAAACCTGATCCCAAACCTGATCCTGATCCCGAACCTGATCCTGATCCCGAACCTGATCCTGATCCCAAACCTGATCCTGATCCTGATCCCAAACCTGATCCTGATCCTGATCCTGATCCCAGCTCTGATCCCAAACCTGATCCTGATCCCAAACCTGATCCTGATCCTGATCCCAGCCCTGATCCCAAACCTGATCCTGATCCTGATCCCAAACCTGATCCTGATCCTGATCCCAAACCTGATCCTGATCCTGATCCCAAACCTGATCCTGATCCTGATCCTGATTGTGATCCCAGCTCTGATCCCAAACCTGATCCTGATCCTGACTCCAGCCCTGATCCCAAACCTGATCCTGATCCTGATCCCAGCCCTGATCCCAAATCTGATCCTGATCCTGATCCCAAACCTGATCCTGATCCCAAACCTGATCCTGATCCTGATTCCAGCCCTGATCCCAAACCTGATCCTGATCCCAAACCTGATCCTGATCCTGATCCCAAACCTGATCCTGATCCCAAACCTGATCCTGATCCTGATCCCAAACCTGATCCTGATCCTGATCCCAAACCTGATCCTGATCCTGATCCTGATTGTGATCCCAGCTCTGATCCCAAACCTGATCCTGATCCTGATCCTGATTCCAGCCCTGATCCCAAACCTGATCCTGATCCTGATCCCAGCCCTGATCCCAAACCTGATCCCAAATCTGATCCTGATCCTGATCCCAAACCTGATCCCAAACCTGATCCTGATCCCAAACCTGATCCTGATCCTGATTCCAGCCCTGATCCCAAACCTGATCCTGATCCTGATCCCAGCCCTGATCCCAAACCTGATCCTGATCCCAAACCTGATCCTGATCCTGATCCCAGCTCTGATCCCAAACCTGATCCTGATCCCAGCCCTGATTCCAATCCCAGCCCTGATTTCAGCTCTGATCCCAGTCCAGATCCTGATCCCATCCCACCCCACTCCCACCCCGATCCCACCCCAATCCCACCCCGATCTCACCCCAATCCCACCCAATCCCACCCCGATCCCACCCCGATCCCACCCCAATCCCACCCAATCCCACCCCAATCCCACCCAATCCCACCCCAATCCCACCCCACCCCACCCCAATCCCACCCCAATCCCACCCAAACCCTTCCCAATCCCACCCAAATCCACCCCAATCCCACCCAAATCCACCCCAATCCCACCCAAACCCACCCAATCCCACCCAAACCCACCCAATCCCACCCCAATCCCACCCAATCCCACCCAATCCCACCCAATCCCACCCCAATCCCCACCCAATCCCACCCCACTCCCACCCAATCCCACCCAATCCCACCCAATCCCACCCCAATCCACAAACCCCCCAATCCCACCCAATCCCACCCAATCCCACCCCAATCCCACCCAATCCCACCCAATCCCACCCAATCCCACCCAATCCCACCCAATCCCCCAATCCCCCCAATCCCACCCAATCCCACCCAATCCCACCCAATCCCACCCAATCCCACCCCAATCCCACCCAATCCCACCCCAATCCCACCCAATCCCACCCAATCCCACCCCAATCCCACCCAATCCCACCCAATCCCACCCCAATCCCACCCCAATCCCACCCCAATCCCACCCCAATCCCACCCCAATCCCACCCAATCCCACCCCAATCCCACCCAATCCCACCCATCCCCTCTCTCTGCTCCAGGCAGTTCAAGAAGGCCGTGACCGACGCCATCATGTCCCGCCGGGCCATCTGCAACATGAACACGCTGTGAGTGCCCCAAAACACATCTGGGGAACCCCTGTGTGCACCCCAAACACCCCAAAAACAGATCTGGGGAAAAACCCTGTGTGCATCCACCCCAAACACCCCAAAACTGGGAAAAGCCCTGTGTGCATCCACCCCAAACACCCCAAAACTGGGAAAAACCCTGTGTGCATCCACCCTAAAAACAGATCTGGGGAAAAACCCTGTGTGCATCCACCCCAAAAACCAGATCTGGGAAAAACCCTGTGTGCATCCACCCTAAAACCAGATCTGGGGAAAACCTCTGCATCCATCCATCCTAAAACCCAGATCTGGGGAACCCCTGCATCCATCCACCCCAAAAACAGATATGGGAAAAACCCTGTGTGCATCCACCCCAAAAACAGATCTGGGGAAAAACCCTGTGTGCATCCACCCCAAAAACAGATATGGGAAAAACCCTGTGTGCATCCACCCCAAAAACAGATCTGGGGAAAAACCCTGTGTGCATCCACCCCAAAAACAGATCTGGGGAAAAACCCTGTGTGCATCCACCCCAAAAACAGATCTGGGGAAAAACCCTGTGTGCATCCACCCCAAAAACAGATCTGGGAAAAACCCTGTGTGCATCCACCCCAAAAACAGATATGGGAAAAACCCTGTGTGCATCCACCCCAAAAACCAGATCTGGGAAAAACCTCTGCATCCATCCACCCTAAAACCCAGATCTGGGGAAAACCTCTGCATCCATCCACCCTAAAACCCAGATCTGGGTAACCCCTGCATCCATCCACCCCAAAAACAGATATGGGAAAAACCCTGTGTGTATCCATCCACCCTAAAACCCAGATCTGGGGAACCCTGTGTGCATCCACCCTAAAACCAGATCTGGGGAACCCTGTGTGCACCCCAAACACCCCAAAAACAGATCTGGGGAAAAACCCTGTGTGCATCCACCCCAAAAACCAGATCTGGGGAACCCTGTGTGCACCCCAAACACCCCAAAAACAGATCTGGGAAAAAACCCTGTGTGTATCCATCCACCCTAAAACCCAGATCTGGGGAACCCCTGTGTGCATCCACCCCAAACACCCCAAAACTGGGAAAAGCCCTGTGTGCATCCATCCTAAAACAGATCTGGGGAAAAACCCTGTGTGCATCCACCCTAAAACAGATCTGGGGAACCCTGTGTGCATCCACCCCAAACACCCCAAAACTGGGGAACCCTGTGTGCATCCACCCCAAAAAACAGATCTGGGGAACCCTGTGTGCATCCACCCCAAAAACCAGATCTGGGGAACCCTGCATCCATTCACCCCAAAAACAGATCTGGGGAACCCCTGTGTGCATCCATCTCAAACACCCCAAATCTGGGAAAAGCCCTGTGTGCATTGTATTTCTGGGGACAAAGGGGGGATTTCTGGGAACAGTTTGGGTGTTTTTGGGAACAGTTTGGGGGGCCAGTTTGGGGGTTTCTGGGGCCAGTTTGGGGTTTTTTGGGGTCAGTTTGGGGGTTTTTGGATTGGGGGTTTTTGGGGCCAGTTTGGGGGTTTCTGGATTGGGGGTTTTGGGGGGTTTTTGGGGCCAGTTTAGAGGTTTCTGGATTGGAGGTTTTTGGGGCCAGTTTGGGGGTTTCTGGATTGGGGTTTTTTGGGGCCAGTTTAGAGGTTTCTGGATTGGGGGTTTTTGGCACCAGTTTGGGGGTTTCTGGATGGGGGTTTTTGGATTGGGGGTTTTTGGTGCCAGTTTGGGGGTTTCTGGATTGGGGGTTTTGGGGGGTTTTTGGGGCCAGTTTGGGGGTTTCTGGATTGGGGTTTTTGGGGCCAGTTTGGGGGTTTCTGGATTGGGGGTTTTGGGGGGTTTTTGGTGCCAGTTTGGGGGTTTCTGGATTGGGGGTTTTGGGGGCCAGTTTGGGGGTTTCTGGATTGGGGTTTTGGGGTCAGTTTGGGGGTTTCTGGATTGGGGTTTTGGGGCCAGTTTGGGGGTTTTTGGATTGGGGGTTTTGGGGCCAGTTTGGGGGTTTTGGGGCCAGTTTGGGGGTTTCTGGATGGGGGGTTTTGGGGCCAGTTTGGGGGTTTCTGGATTGGGGTTTCTGGGGCCAGTTTGGGGGTTTCTGGATTGGGGTTTTTGGGGTCAGTTTGGGGGTTTTGGGGCCAGTTTGGGGGTTTCTGGACTGGGGGTTTTGGGGGTTTTTGGGGCCAGTTTGGGGGTTTCTGGATTGGGGGTTTTGGGGCCAGTTTGGGGGTTTCTGGACGGGGGGTTTTGGTGCCAGTTTGGGGGTTTCTGGATGGGGGGTTTTGGGGCCAGTTTGGGGGTTTCTGGATTGGGGGTTTTGGGGGCCAGTTTGGGGGTTTCTGGATTGGGGTTTTGGGGTCAGTTTGGGGGTTTTTGGGGTGTGTGGGGCCAGTTTGGGGTTTTGAACACGCTCCCCACCCTGCAGCTACCCCGACGCCACGGCCGAGGAGCTGCAGGCCGTGGACAACGTGTGCATCATCTGCCGCGAGGAGATGGTGACGGGGGCCAAGCGCCTGCCCTGCAACCACATCTTCCACACCAGGTGCTGCTGGGGGCTCTGGGATCCCAATCCCAATCCCAATCCCAGTCTAAATGACAATCCTGGTTCCAGTCATGATCACATCCCAATCCCAGTTCTGATCCCAATTCCAATCCCAATCACAGTCCTGATTCCAATCCTGATCCAAATCCTGATTCCAATTCTGATCCCAGTCACAGTCCCGATCCCAATCTCAATCCCAATCTAAATGACAATCCTGGTTCCAATCATAATCACATCCCAATCCCAATCACAGTTCCGATCCCAATCCTAATCCCGATTCTGATCCCAATTCCAGTCCCAATCCTGATCCCATCCCAATCCTGACCCCATCCCAATCCTGACCCCATCCCAATCCTGACCCCATCCCAATCCTGACCCCATCCCAATCCTGACCCCATCCCAATCCTGACCCCATCCCAATCCTGATCCCATCCCAATCCTGACCCCATCCCAATCCTGACCCCATCCCAATCCTGACCCCATCCCAATCCTGATCCCATCCCAATCCTGATCCCATCCCAATCCTGACCCCATCCCAATCCTGACCCCATCCCAATCCTGATCCCATCCCGATCCCAATTCCAGTCCCAATCCTGACCCCATCCCAATCCTGATCCCATCCCAATCCCGATCCTGTCCCAATCCTGACCCCATCCCAATCCTGACCCCATCCCAATCCTGATCCCATCCCAATCCTGATCCCGTCCCAATCCTGATCCCATCCCAGTCCTGATCCCATCCCAATCCTGATCCCATCCCAATCCTGATCCCATCCCAATTCCAGTCCCAATCCTGATCCCATCCCAATCCTGATCCCATCCCAATCCTGATCCCATCCCAATCCTGATCCCATCCCAATCCTGACCCCATCCCAATCCTGACCCCATCCCAATCCTGACCCCATCCCAATCCTGATCCCTTCCCAATCCTGATCCCATCCCAATCCTGATCCCATCCCAATCCTGATCCCATCCCAATCCTGATCCCATCCCAATCCTGATCCCATCCCAATCCCGATCCCATCCCAATCCTGATCCCATCCCAATCCTGATCCCATCCCAATCCCGATCCCATGCCGATCCCATCCCAGTCCCCAGCACTGCAGGTTAATGAGGTCATTAGTAAATTCAGGATTAATTAATCAGGTGTTCATTACTGGGGGAAGGTTTGAACGAGGGACACGAGGGGTCTTTGGCCAGCGACTAATGAGAGGGTTGTTAATTAATGGGTTAATCATTGCTGGGGGAATAGTGCAGGCGGGCTGTGGGGTGGCATTAATTAGGGCACTAATTAGCAGTGTGATTGCCCCACAGCTGCCTGCGCTCGTGGTTCCAGCGGCAGCAGACGTGCCCCACGTGCCGCATGGACGTGCTGAGAGCCTCGGCACCGGCACCGGCAGCGCCAGAGGCACCGGCACCGGCACCGGGAGCGGCACCGGGAGCGGGGGGAGCACAGCCCCAGCACTGTGAGTGACAGAGGGGACACAGCTGTGAGTGACAGAGGGGACACAGCTGTGAGTGACAGAGGGGACAGGGACACAACTGTGAGTGACAGAGGGGGAAATACCTACAGCTGTGTGACAGAGGGGACAGGGACACACAGCTGTGAGTGATGGGGACAGGGACACAGCTGTGAGTGACAGAGGGGACACAGCTGTGAGTGACAGAGGGGACAGGGACCCACAGCTGTGAGTGACAGAGAGGACACAGCTGTGAGTGACAGAGGGGGAAATACCTACAGCTGTGTGACAGAGGGGACAGGGACACACAGCTGTGAGTGATGGGGACAGGGACACAGCTGTGAGTGACAGAGGGGACACAGCTGTGAGTGACAGAGGGGACACAACTGTGAGTGACAGAGGGGACAGGGACACAACTGTGAGTGATGGGGACAGGGACACAGCTGTGAGTGACAGAGGGGACACAGCTGTGAGTGACAGAGGGGACAGGGACCCACAGCTGTGAGTGACAGAGGGGACAGGGACCCACAGCTGTGAGTGACAGAGGGGACACAGCTGTGAGTGACAGAGGGGACAGGGACACAACTGTGAGTGACAGAGAGGACAGGGACACAGCTGTGAGTGACAGAGGGGACACAGCTGTGAGTGACAGAGGGGACACAGCTGTGAGTGATGGGGACAGGGACACAGCTGTGAGTGACAGAGGGGACAGGGACACAGCTGTGAGTGATGGGGACAGGGAGGTGACAGAGGGATGGGAGGGGGAGGCTCTCTGGGCAGCCCAAGGTGTAGCCATGGGGCTGTTCCCACCTGTGAGGTGCCGGGCTCGGTGCTGATGGGAATTTGGGGAAATTGGGGTGCAATTGTGGGGGATTCGCTGGTTCTCAGCTCTGCCCTGTCTCCCCCAGTTCCCCAGGGGCTCCTCCCTCCCTTCCCCCCGGGCATGTTCCCGTTCTGGCCGCCCGTGGGGCCGTTCCCGCCCGTGCCCGGAGCGCCGGGGGCTCAGGCCGGAGCCGAGGGCGCGGCCGGCACAGCGGGCAGTGCTGCTGGTGAGTGACCAGAACCAGCCTGAACCAGCCCAAATTCATCCTAAGCCCAGCCCGGACCCAGCCCAAATTCATCCTAAACCCAGCCTGGACCCAGCCCAAACCCAGCCCAGACCCAGCCCAAATTCATCCTAAACCCAGCCCAGACCCAGCCCAAACCCAGCCCAGACCCAGCCCAAATTCATCCTAAATCCATCCCAGACCCATCCCAAACCCAGCCCAGACCCAGCCCAAATTCATCCTAAACCCAGCCCAGACCCAGCCCAAATCCATCCCAAATTTATCCTAAATCCATCCCAGACCCATCCAAACCCAGCCCAGACCCAGCC
This sequence comes from Erithacus rubecula, assembly GCF_903797595.1. Classification (NCBI taxonomy): domain Eukaryota; kingdom Metazoa; phylum Chordata; class Aves; order Passeriformes; family Muscicapidae; genus Erithacus; species Erithacus rubecula. The sequence continues at coordinate 35,529 of NW_027635796.1, read as the reverse complement.
CAGATCCATCCCAAATTTATCCTAAATCCAGCCCGGACCCAGCCCAGACCCAGCCCAAATTCATCCTAAACCCAGCCCGGACCCAGCCCAAATCCATCCCAAATTCATCCTAAATCCAGCCCAGATCCATCCCAAACCCAGCTCAGATCCATCCCAAATTAATCCTAAATCCATCCCAGATCCATCCTAAATTCATTCCAGATCCTTCTCAAATTCATCCCAAATCCATTCCAGACCCAGCCCAGATCCAGCCCAAAATCCCATCCCAAACCCAGCCCAGATCCAGCCCAAAATTCCATCCCAAATCCATGCCAGATCCTTCCCAGATCCTTCCCAAATCCCATCTCAGATCCATTCCCAAATCCATCCCAAATCCATCCCCAAATCCCATCCCAAATCCATCCCAAATCCATCCCCAAATCCATCCCAAATCCATCCCAAAATCCATCCCAAATCCATCCCCAAAATCCATCCCAAATCCATCCCAAATCCACCCCAAATCCATCCCAAATCCATCCCAAAATCCATCCCAAATCCATCCCAAATCCATCCCAAATCCACCCCAAATCCCATCCCAGATCCTCCCCAAATCCCATCCTCTTCTCCTTCCTTTTCCCACCCCAATCCCCCAATCCCAAACCCCACCAATCCCACAGTTGTCCCGTGTCCCCCCAGGTTCCCGTGCCGGTGACGCCGCTGCCGGTGCCGGTTCTGGTCCCGGTTCTGGTCCCGGTTCTGGTTCGGATCCGGGCGCTGCCGGGGCCGTGCCGGGGCTGCCGCTGCCCCCGCCCTGGGTGGGGATGGCCTGGCCACCCCTGTTTGGTAGGATTTGGGGTTGGGATTGGGGATTTTGGGGATTTAGGGGATTGGGGGTTTGGGGATTTGGGGTTGGGAATTGGGGGTTGGGGGATTTGGGGTTGGGAATTGGGGGATTTGGGGTTGGGAATTGGGGTTGGGGGATTTGGGGTTGGGAATTGGGGGTTTGGGATTTGGGGGATTGGGGGTTTGGGGATTTGGGGTTGGGAATTGGGGGTTGGGGGATTTGGGGTTGGGAATTGGGGCTTTGGGTATTTGGGGTTGGGAATTGGGGATTTTGGGATTTGGGGGATTGGGGGTTTGGGTATTTGGGGTTGGGAATTGGGGGTTGGGGGATTTGGGGTTGGGATTGGGGATTTTGGGATTTGGGGGATTGGGGGTTTGGGGATCTGGGGTTGGGAATTGGGGTTGGGGGATTTGGGGTTGGGAATTAGGGGTTGGGGGATTTGGGGTTGGGAATTGGGGTTGGGGGATTTGGGGTTGAGGGTTTGAAACTGGGGATTTGGGGATTTGAGAATTTTGTATTTGGTGTATTTATGATCCAGGATCTGGTATTTGGGGTATTTATGATCCAGGATCTGGTATTTGGGGTATTTATGATTTGGTATTTGGTACTAGGTGGGGATGGGTATTCATGTGTATTTATGATTTGGTATTTGGTGTTTGGGGTATTTATGATTTGGTATTTGGTGTATTTACGATTCAGGATTTGGTACTAGGTGGGGATGGGTGTTTATGTGTATTTATGATTTGGTATTTGGTATATTTATAATTTGGTATTTGATATTTGGGGTATTTATGATTTGGTATTTGGTATATTTATGGTTTGGTATTTGGTATTTGGGGTATTTATGATTTGGTATTTGGTATATTTCTGATTTGGTATTTGGTATTTGGGGTCTTTATGATTTGGTATTTGGGGTATTTATGGTTTGGTATTTGGGGTATTTATTATTTGGTATTTGGTATATTTATTATTTGGTATTTGATATTTGGGGTATTTCTGATTTGGTATTTGTTATATTTCTGATTTGGTATTTGGGGTATTTATGATTTGGTATTTGGGGTATTTATGGTTTGGTATTTGGTATTTGGGGTATTTATGATTTGGTATTTGGGGTATTTATGATTTGGTATTTGATATTTGGGGTATTTCTGATTTGGTATTTGGGGTATTTACGATTTGGTATATTTATGGTTTGGTATTTGGGGTATTTATGATTTGGTATTTGGTATATTTCTGATTTGGTATTTGATATTTGGGGTATTTATGGTTTGGTATTTGGGGTATTTATGATTTGGTATTTGGTATATTTCTGATTTGGTATTTGGTATATTTCTGATTTGGTATTTGGTATTTGGGGTATTTATAATTTGGTATTTGGGGTATTTATGGTTTGGTATTTGGTATTTGGGGTATTTATGATTTGGTATTTGGTATTTGGGGTATTTCTGGTTTGGTATTTGGTATTTGGGGTATTTCTGGTTTGGTATTTGGTATTTGGGGTATTTCTGGTTTGGTATTTGCCATATTTACCATTTGATGTTTTGTGTCCCAGGCGTGCCCCCCATGCCGGTGCCCCCCGCCGGCTTTGCCGGGCTGACCGAGGAGGAGCTGCGGGCGCTGGAGGGGCACGAGCGGCAGCACCTGGAGGCGCGGCTGCAGTGCCTGCACAACATCCACACGCTGCTGGACGCGGCCATGCTGCAGATCAACCAGTACCTGGGCGTGCTGGGGGCACTGGGGTAACTGGGAATGGGGCTGGGGGCACGGATCAACCAGTGCCTGGGCGTGCTGGGGGCACTGGGGTAACTGGGAATGGGCTGGGGGGGACTGGGAGTGGGGCTGGGGGCACAGATCAACTGGTACCTGGGCGTGCTGGGGGCACTGGGGTAACTGGGGTGACTGGGGTAACTGGGAATGGGCTGGGGGGGACTGGGAGTGGGGCTGGGGGCACAGATCAACCAGTACCTGGGCATGCTGGGGGCACTGGGGTAACTGGGGGCACTGGGAGTGGGGCTGGGGGCACAGATCAAACCAGTACCTGGGCTTGCTGGGGGCACTGGGGTAACTGGGGGCACTGGGAAGGGGGCTGGGGGCTCTGGGAACGGGGCACTGGGAGCACTGGGAGTGGGGCTGGGGGCACAGATCAACCAGTACCTGGGCGTGCTGGGGGCACTGGGGTAACTGGGAATGGGGCTGGGGGCACGGATCAACCAGTACCTGGGCGTGCTGGGGGCACTGGGGTAACTGGGAACGGGGCTGGGGGCACAGATCAAGCGGTACCTGGGCGTGCTGGGGGCACTGGGGTAACTGGGAATGGCTGGGGGGGACTGGGAGTGGGGCTGGGGGCACAGATCAACCAGTACCTGGGCGTGCTGGGGCACTGGGGTAACTGGGAATGGGGCTGGGGGCACAGATCAACCAGTGCCTGGGCGTGCTGGGGGCACTGGGGTAACTGGGGCACTGGGAATGGGGCTGGGGGCACAGATCAACCAGTGCCTGGGCGTGCTGGGGGCACTGGGGTAACTGGGAATGGGCTGGGGGGCACTGGGAATGGGGCTGGGGGCACTGGGGTAACTGGGAACGGGGCTGGGGGCACAGATCAACCAGTGCCTGGGCGTGCTGGGGGCACTGGGGTAACTGGGGGCACTGGGAATGGGGCTGGGGGCACTGGGAACGGGGCTGGGGGCACAGATCAACCGGTACCTGGGCGTGCTGGGGGCACTGGGGTAACTGGGGGCACTGGGAACGGGGCTGGGGGGCACAGATCAACCAGTGCCTGGGCGTGCTGGGGGCACTGGGGTAACTGGGGGCACTGGGGTAACTGGGAATGGGGCTGGGGGCACAGATCAACCAGTACCTGGGCGTGCTGGGGGCACTGGGGTAACTGGGGGCACTGGGAATGGGGCTGGGGGCACTGGGAACGGGGCACTGGGAGCACTGGGAACGGGATGAACTGGGAGCACTGGGAGGCTTTGGGGTGACCCCAGGATCCCCCCCAGGACCCCCCCGAGCCACCCCAGGCCGCCCCCACCCCATGAGGCCCCCCCAGAGGAGCCCCCGGCCCCGGGACCCTCGGGAGCCTCCGGAGCTGCTGCAGCCACGGGTGAGTGGGGACCCCCAGACTGGGGAAACTGGGATAGACTGGGCTGAACTGGGATAAACCGGTGCTGAACTGGGTGGAACTGGGATAAACCGGTGCTGAACTGGGTTAAACTGGTGCTGAACTGGGTTAAACTGGGATAAACCAGTGCTGAACTGGATTAAACTGGGATAAACCAATGCTGGACTGGGTTAAACTGGGATAAACCGGTGCTGAACTGGGTGGAACTGGGATAAACCAGTGCTGAACTGGATTAAACTGGGATAAACCAATGCTGGACTGGGTTAAACTGGGATAAACCGGTTCTGAACTGGGATAAACCAGTGTTAAATGGGGTGAGACCGGGTTAAACTGGTGCTAAACTGGATGAAACTGGTACAAACTGGTTCTGCTCTGCTACAGACTGGTACAAACTGGTTCTGCACTGCTACAAACTGGTACAAACCGGTTCTGCACTGGTACAAACTGGTTCTGCACTGGTTCAGACTGGTACAAACTGGTGCAAACCGGTACAAACCGGTTCTGCACTGCTACAAACTGGTACAAACTGGTTCAGACCGGTACAGACTGGTACAAACTGGTACAAACCAGTTCTGCACTGGTACAGACTGGTACAAACTGGTACAAACCGGTTCTGCACTGGTACAGACTGGTACAGACTGGTACAGACTGGTACAAACTGTTTCTGCACTGGTACAGACTGGTTCAGACTGGTACAAACTGGTGCAAACCGGTTCAGACTGGTACAAACCGGTTCAGACCGGTTCAGACGGGCTGTGCTGTCCCAGCAGAGCCGCCCCCCCCCGAGGATGAGGAGGATGCGGCCGAAGGCCCCGAGAGCCCCGAGAGCCCCGACACGGCCGAGCTGCGGCGGCGGCGGCTGCAGAGGCTGGGGACCCCCCCCCCACTGACCCCCAAAACTGACCCCCAAAACTGACCGGGACCCCCAAAACTGACCCCCAAAACTGACCCCCCAAAACTGACCGGGACCCCCCCCACTGACCCCCAAAACTGACCGGGACCCCCCCCACTGACTGGGACCCCCAACTGACCCCCAAAAACGCTGGACCCCAAAACTGACGGGACCCACCCCCACTGACCCCAAAACTGACGGGACCCCCCCCACTGACCCCAAAACTGACCGGGACCCCCCCACTGCCGACCCCCCACTGACCCCAAAACTGACCGGACCCCCCACACTGACTGGGACCCCCCAAAAACCGCCTGGGACCCCCAAAACTGACCCCCAAAAACTGACTAGGACCCCCCAAAAACTGACTGGGACCCCCCCCCCTCACTGACCCCCAAAAACTCACTGGGACCCCCCCCCACTGACCCACAAAAACCGACCAGGACCCCCCCCTGACCCCCCAAAATTGACTGGGACCTCGCAAAAACTGACCAGGACCCCCCCCCAAACCGACCGGGATCCCCCCCACTGACCCCCCAAAATTGACTGGGACCTCCCCCAAAAACTGACCATGAACCCCCCCCCCCCACTGACCCCCCCAAAAACTGACTGGGACTCCCCCCCCAAAATGACCAGGACCCCCCAAAACTGACCCAAAACCCCCCAGGCTCCAGGACCCCCCCAATCCCCCTCCCCATTTCCCACTGAAATTCCCAGCTGGGAGTGAATCCCATTTTTCCCCAATTTTCCCTCATTTTCATCCCCATTTTTCCCCAATTTTCCCTCATTTTTCATCCCCATTTTTCCCCAATTTTCCCTCATTTTCATCCCCATTTTTCCCCAATTTTCCCTCATTTTCATCCCTATTTTTCCCCAATTTTCCCTCATTTTCATCCCTATTTTTCCCCCATTATTCCCCAATTTTCACCCCATTTTCCCCAATTCTCCCTCTCCACTGAGCCAGGATCGGGTCCCTGTTTCCCCTGGGATTTTTGGGGTGTCCCCCCGGGATTTTGGGGACTCCTCCCATGAGAATTCCGGGTCCCCTCCACGGAATTTTGGGGTTCCCACTGGAATTTTGGGAATCCTCCCCCCCCATTCCCATGAACAGTATTAACCCCTCCCTGCCCGGGGACACCCCAAACCCCCACCCCCCATTCCCCCAGTCCCAAACTGGTCTGTACTGGTTTCCCGCCGCCAGGTTTGCAGTTTTTGCCGCTTTTTGCCCCATTTCCAGCGCTTTTATCCCAAATCCCGCCGGGTTTGGGGCGGCCCCGCCCCCAGTGCCTCTCGGAACCCCAAATTCTCAGGGAAAAAACCAAAAAAAACCACAAAAAAACACAAAACCCGCGGCCGGGAGCGACGGGAATCGGCGCCTGGGGAGCCAAACGGGCGGAGTTTGGGGCAAAAAGGAGCCGAATTGGGATTTTTGGGTTTGAGGTGGATTTTTTTTTTTTTCCTTTCCCTTTAATTTTTTGGGCGCTTTCGGCCCCAGCTTGAGTGGGTTGATGAGGAATTTGGCAATAACGAAGCGGCGCCGCTTTGGGGTGTTGATTTTTAACCCTTCCGTGTTGTTTTTTTTTACCCGTTTTGAGCCAAAATCGTCTCTTGGGGTCTGTTTTGAGTTTTTTTTGGGCGGATTCCTCAAAATCTCCTCGTTTTGGGGTGAAGCCGCGGGGAGGGGAGGGATCGTTCCGGGGGGGGGACTGAACCCCCAAAATCGCTCCTTCTCTCCCCCCGAAGCGGCGGCGGAATTATTTAATTTGTAAATAATGTACAAATTTTTACCAGCTCCGATGTAAATACGGCAATAAAGGTTGCAGTAAAGCTCGGCTCCTCCCGCCCGCCAGGGGGCGCGCGGCCCCGCCCGCCTCTCTATGGTTCTCCCTCAGGGCCTTTGTGGCCCATCAGCGCCGCGTTGTGCTGGTTTATAATGGTTTGTGATGGTTCCGCATCCCCCGCGGTTGGTGCGGAACGAGTTTATACTGGTTTATACTGGTTTATACTGGTGCGTTCCTCCGTGGGCCGCTCTGTCTCCATGGCCGTGCCGGCCGCACCGGAAGCCGCTCTGGCCGCCCCGTTCATCTCGATGGTTCTGGCGGCGCTGCGGCTCCTCCCGCCCGCCAGGGGGCGCCCTCGCGGGGTCCCGCCACATCCGGGTCCCGCGCGGCGCGATGGCGGCGGAGGGGGCGAGGGAGGGGGACGGGGACGGCGGTGAGAGCCCGGCTGCGGGCGGGGGTGAGGAAACGGGGGGGTTCCGGGGGGGCTGAGGGGCCGTGATGGAGGCGGGATCTGGGAGGGGTCTGAGGGGATTTGGGGGGCTGAGGGTGTCTGGGGGGGTTTGAGGGGACTGAGGAGATTTTGGGGGGCTGAGGGGATTTGGGGGGCTGAGGGTGTCTGGGGGGGTTTGAGGGGACTGAGGGGATTTGGGGGTTCTGAGGGGGTTTTGGGGTGAGGAAGGGGCGAGATCTGAGGGGATTTGGGGGATCCTGAGGGGATTTTGGGGTTCCTGAGGGGATTTGGGGTGAGGAGGGGGCGAGGTCTGAGGGGATTTGGGGACTCAGGATTTTGGGGGACTCTGAGAGGATTTGGGGGTATTTGAGGGGGCTGAGGGGTTGTGAGGGGATTTTGGGGGGCTGAGGGGATTTGGGGTGAGGAGGGGGCGAGATCTGAGGGGATTTTGGGGGATTCTGAGGGGATTTGGGGTTCTGAGGGGATTTTGGGGGGCTGAGGGGATTGGGGTGAGGAGGGGGCGAGATCTGAGGGGATTTGGGGGTTCTGAGGGGATTTTGGGGGTGCTGAGGGGATTTGGGGTGAGGAGGGGGCGAGATCTGAGGGGATTTGGATGTCTGAGAGAGTTTGGGGGTTCTGAGGGGAATTTTGGGGGGCTCTGAAGGGATTTTTGGGGTGTTGGAGGGGGCTGAGGGGTTGTGAGGGGATTTTGGGAGCCCCCCGAGTTCCAGCGGCTCTGGGGGGCGGCTCAGGGCAACCCCCAGGACTTCAGTGCCTGGACAGAGCTGCAGGAGGGGAGAGCTCATTAATGACTCATTAATGAACCCTCAGAGTTGTTAATGAACTCCTCAGACTCATTAATGAACCCCCAGTCATTAATGAACCCCCAGAGCTGTTAATGATCCTCTCAGAGCCATTAGTGAACCCCCAGAGTCATTAATGAACCCCCAGAGCTGTTAATGATCCTCTCAGAGCCATTAGTGAACCCCCAGAGTCATTAATGAACCCCCAGAGTCATTAATGATCCTCTCAGACTCATGAATGAACCCCCAGACTCACTAATGAACCCCCAGAGCTGTTAATGAACCCCCAGAGTCATTAATGAACCCCCCAGACTCACTAATGAACCCCCAGAGTCATTAATGAACCCCTAGACTCACTAATGAACCCCCAGAGCTGTTAATGAACCCCCAGTCATTAATGAACTCCCAGAGCTGTAAATGATCCTCTCAGACTCATTAATGAACCCCCAGAGCTGTTAATGAACTTCTCAGACTCATTAATGAACCCCCAGAGTCATTCATGAACCCCCAGAGCTGTTAATGAACCCCCAGACTCACTAATGAACCCCCAGAGCCATTAATGAACCCCCAGAGCTGTTAATGAACCCCCAGAGTCATTAATGAACCCCCAGACTCACTAATGAACCCCCAGAGCTGTTAATGAACCCCCAGTCATTAATGAACCCCCAGAGCTGTTAATGAACCCCCAGACTCACTAATGAACCCCCAGAGCTGTTAATGAACCCCCAGAGTCATTAATGAACCCCCAGACTCACTAATGAACCCCCAGAGCTGTTAATGATTCCCCAGGATCATTAATGAACCCCTCAGACTCTTTAATGACCCCCCAATTTTCCCCTCTAAACCCCCAAATTCTCTTCCAAACCCTCCAGTTTCCCCCCAACCTCTTCATTTCCCCTGTAAAAATCCCAATAAAACCCCAATAATCCCCACAAACCCCCCAAACTCCCCTTTAACCCCCCCAAATTCCCCTTTAACCCCCCCTAACCCCCCCAAATCCCCTGCACAGAGTGTGGGACCCCTCCCCAAAATTTGGGGTGGGTGGGAGGCATTGTAAATAAAGAGGCTGTGAGGAGTTTCCCGAGGGGTTTATTTGGTTTTGTTCTGGTTTTGGGGGGGTTTCTTCCATTTTCGGGGGCTCCCAGCAGATTTGGGGATGGCCCAGGGTGGGTTTTGGGGTGTCCTCGATGGGTTTCAGGGTTCCCCCAAGGATTTTTGGGGTGGCCCAGGTGGAGTTCAGAATGCCAGTGAATCCTCAGGTACCCCCAATAGATTCTGGGGTGCTCAGGGTGGATTTTGAGGTGCCCCAAGCAGATTTTGGGAGGCTCCAAAGGGATTTTGGGCTCTCCACAGCAGATTCCAGGGAGATTTTGGGGGGCCCCAGGTGGATTCTGGGGTGCCCCAAATGGATTTTGGGCTGTTCCAGGTGGATTTTGAGGCACCCCCAGCAGATATTGCTTTGTCCAGGATGTTCCAGGTGCATCCACAGCAGCTCCCTGGCAGATTTCGGGGTGCCCCCGGCAGGTTTTGGGGTGTTCCTGGTAGATTTTGGGGTGTTCCTGGCAGGTTTTGGGGCATTCCTGGCAGATTTCGGGGTGCCCCCGGCAGGTTTGGGGTGTTCCTGGCAGATTTCGGGGTTGCCCCCGGCAGGTTTTGGGGCATTCCTGGCAGATTTCGGGGTGCCCCCGGCAGGTTTTGGGGCATTCCTGGCAGATTTCGGGGTGCCCCCGGCAGGTTTTGGGGCATTCCTGGTAGGTTTTGGGGTATTCGTGGCAGTTTTTGAGGCGTCCCCGGGCAGATTCTGAGGTGTTCCTGACAGATTTTGAGGCATCCCCGGCAGGTTTCGGGGTCCCCCCGCAGGTTTTGGGGTATTCTCGGCAGGTTTTGGGGTGTTCCCGGCAGGTTTCAGGGTGTTCCTGGCAGGTTTCAGGGTGTCCCCCGCAGGTTTTGGGGTATTCTCGGTAAGTTTCAGGGCGTCCCCGGCAGGTTTCGGGGTCCCCCCGTAGGTTTCAGGGTGTTCCTGGCAGGTTTCGGGGTCCCCCCGCAGGTTTTGGGGCTCCCCTGGCAGGTTTTGGGGTCCCCCCGCAGGTTGGGGCTCTCTCAGAAGCCGCTCTGCAGCAGCCACTGCCGCACCTGCAGCCCGCAGTGCCCGCGCAGCCGCAGCGTCCCCGTCACCTCGTTCACCTGCGCCTGCACCTGGGGCAGCCCCCGCGCGCCCAGGAACGCCCGCAGCTCCCGCTCCAGCGCCTGGGGGGGCGCGGGGGGGTCAGCGCGACCCCCGGCGCGCCCCCCAAACCCCACCCGAGCCCCCCACTCACCCAGATGTCGCCGTGGATGCGGCGCAGCTCCGTCAGGCGCCGGCCCTGCCGCCGGCTCAGGTACACGGGCAGGTTGTGCAGGCGGGAGCGGCGCACCAGATAGGGCAGGGCGGGGGGCGGGCCTGGCAACGGCAATTAGCGCCCGAGGGTAATTAGCACACCCTCCGAGGGGAATTAACACACCCTCCGAGGGGAATTAACACCCTCCGAGGGGAATTAGCACCCTCCGAGGGTAATTAACACCCTCCGAGGGTAATTAACACACCCTCCGAGGGTAATTAGCACACCCTCCGAGGGGAATTAACACACCCTCCGAGGGTAATTAACACACCCTCCGAGGGTAATTAGCACACTCCGAGGGTAATTAACACCCCCCCCCGAGGGGAATTAACACACTCCGAGGGTAATTAACACACCCTCCGAGGGGAATTAACACACCCTCCGAGGGTAATTAGCACCCTCCGAGGGGAATTAACACAACTCCGAGGGTAATTAACACACCCTCCGAGGGTAATTAACACACCCTCCGAGGGTAATTAGCACCCTCCGAGGGGAATTAACACAACTCCGAGGGTAATTAACACACCCTCCGAGGGTAATTAGCACCCTCCGAGGGGAATTAACACACCCCCGAGGGGAATTAACACACCCCCGAGGGTAATTAACACACTCCGAGGGTAATTAACACCCTCCGAGGGTAATTAACACCCCCCGAATTTATCCGACCCACCCCCGGGTAAGGAAACTCTCCTCACTGCTCCCTTTGGAATCGGTAATTTCCATCTTCAAGGAAATATTTTGGACACCCCCTGAGAATAATTAACACCCTCACCGGGGTAATTAATACCCTCCGAGGATAATTAACAGCCCCCCGAAGTAATTAATGCCCCACCCAAGGAGTTCAGCCCACCCTGGGGGCAACTGAACCCGGTTTGGGGGGAATAAATAAATATTCGGGGTTTGGTTTGGGGTGAATAATTTTGCCTTGGGGGGAACATTTTGGGGGTTAATTAACAGTGCAAAGGGATAATTAACATACTCCAGGTTAATTAACAGCACACAGAGATAATTGACACACTCTCGGGGTAGTTAACAGCACACAGGCATAATTAATATCCTCTCGGGGTAATTAACACCTCACACTAACTCATCAGCCCCCCGGTATTCTCAGCCCCGTTAATTAGCCCGTTAATTAGCCCGTTAATTAGCCCGTTAACGCCCCCCGGGGGTCGCTGACCTGCGGGGGGGCTCCAGCCGCTCGGGGTGGGGTATTTGGGGTGCGGGGGGGGGTCGGGCACGCGGCTGGGGGGCAGCAGCCGCTGCACCAGCGCAAACTCGGCCGAGGACTCCTCATAGCAGGGGGGCCCCGGGGGGGTCTGCGGGACCCCAAAGCGATCAGAGACCCCCCAAAGATCCCTCAGAGACCCCCCGAAAATCCCACAGAGACACCCCCCGAAAATCGCGCAGAGACACCCCGAAAATCGCTCAGAGACCCCCCAAAGATCCCTCGGACACCCCCCGAAAATCCCCCAGAGACACCCCCAAAAATCCCCCAGAGACACCCCCAAAGATCACTCAGACACCCCTCGAAAATCCCCCAGAGACACCCCCGAAAATCCCCCAGACACCCCCAAAAATCGCACAGAGACACCCCCGAAAATCCCCCAGAGACACCCCCGAAAATTCCCCCAGAGACACCCCAAAGATCCCTCAGACACCCCCCGAAAATCCCTCAGAGACCCCCCCGAAAATTCCCCCAGAGACACCCCCAAAAATCCCTCAGAGACACCCCCGAAAATCCCTCAGACACCCCTCGAAAATCCCTCAGAGACCCCCCGAAAATCGCACAGAGACACCCCCAAAGATCCCTCAGAGACACCCCCAAAAATCGCGCAGAGACACCCCGAAAATCCCCCAGAGACCCCCGAAAATCCCACAGAGACCCCCCCAAAAATCCCCCAGAGACCCCCGAAAATCCCACAGAGACACCCCCGAAAATCGCGCAGAGACACCCCTGAAAATCCCCCAGAGACCCCCGAAAATCCCACAGAGACACCCCCAAAAATCCCCCAGAGACACCCCGAAAATCCCCCAGAGACACCCCCGAAAATTCCCCCAGAGACACCCCAAAGATCCCTCAGAAACACCCCCGAAAATCGCGCAGAGACACCCCGAAAATCCCCCAGAGACACCCCCAAAAATCCCTCGGACACCCCCCGAAAATCCCCCAGAGACACCCCGAAAATCCGCCAGAGACACCCAAAAAATCCCCGAGACACCCCCAAAAATCCCTCAGAAACACCCCCAAAATCCCTCAGAGAGCCCCCAAAAAATCGCTCAGAGACCCCCCCAAAAATCCCTCAGAAACACCCCCAAAAATCGCTCAGAGACCCCCAAAAATCCCTCAGACCCCCCAAAAATCGCTCAGAGACCCCAAAATCCCTGTTCCCCCCGTTCCCCCTCCCCATAATTCACCCCAACCCCCCCAGTCCCGCTGCCCCCTCCCCAAAATCCCCCCTCGCCCCCTCCCTCAGGAACACCCCAATTTCCCCTCCCTTTCCGCTCCCCCATCGCAATTCCCCCTCACAAACCCCCCAACCCAATTCCCCCCTCACGCTTCAAATCCTCCCCTCACAACTCCCGCCGCACCCTCAGGACCTGAGTCCCCCAAACCCCCCCCGAGAATCACCCACACACCCAAACCCCCCCCGAGAATCACCCACACACCCAAATCCCCCTCAGAAAATCATTCCAACCCCGCCGCCTCCGCACCTGCACCCCTCTGACCCCCCAGCCCAGCGCCCTCAGTCTCCGGCACAACGCCGCCATCGCCGCCATCTTGGCTCCTCCTCCTCCGCCTTCCCGACGTCATCACGCAGCGTGCGCGTGACGTCATCGCGCTCTCTCCGCGCGGCGCTCGCAGCTCTGAGGGAGCCGCTGAGGTGAGGCCGAGCCCGGGACCCGGGACGGGGATTTTGGGGGGATTTCGGGGGGATTTGGGGGGTCTGGGGGCTACGGGGGGTCGGGGAAAGGGCAGGGGAGGCGCTGGGGAGGGTTTGGGGCGGCTCTGAGAGGGTTTGGGGTAAGGAGAACGCTCTGTGGGCTTTGGAGGGGTTTAGGGGGGGATTGGGGGGGTTCAGAGGGGAACCTGAGGGGGTTTGAGAAGGGGGAGTGCTCTAGAGGGGTTTAGGGGGTGTTTTTGGGGAAATAGGGGTTTATTGGGGGGGCTGAGGAGGTGTTGGGGGCTCTGAGGGGGTTTAAGGGGGAATTGGGGTTTATTGGGGGGCTGAGGAGGTGTTGGGGGGCTCTGGGGGTATTTAGGGGATGATTTGGGGGAATTGGGGTTTATTGGGGGGCTCTGGGAGAGTTTAGGGGGTGTTTTGGGGAAATTGGGGTTTATTGGGGGGCTCTGAGGGGGTTTATGGGGGAATTGGGGTTTATTGGGGGGCTCTGAGGGGGTTTAGGGGGGAATTGGGGTTTATTGGGGGGCTCTGGGGGGGTTTAGGGGGTTGTTTTAGGGGAATTGGGGTTTATTGGGGTTTATTGGGGGCTGAGGAGATGTTGGGGGGCTCTGGGGGTGTTTTAGGGGAATTGGGGTTTATTGGGGGGCTCTGGGAGAGTTTAGGGGGTGTTCTGGGGGAATTGGGGTTTATTGGGGGGCTCTGGGGGGGTTTTAGGGGGTGTTTTAGGGGAATTGGGGTTTATTGGGGGGCTCTGGGGGGGTTTAGGGGGTGTTTTAGGGGAATTGGGGTTTATTGGGGGGGTTTAGGGGGTGTTTTGGGGGAATTGGGGTTTTCTGGGGGGGTTTAGGGGGTGTTTTGGAGGAATTGGGGTTTATTGGGGGGCTCTGGGGGGGTTTTAGGGGGTGTTTTGGGGGAATTGGGGTTTATTGGGGGCTGAGGAGATGTTGGGGGGCTCTGGGGGTGTTTTAGGGGAATTGGGGTTTATCGGGGGGCTCTGGGGGGGTTTATGGGGGAATTGGGGTTTATTGGGGGGCTCTGGGGGGGTTTATGGGGGAATTGGGGTTTATTGGGGGGTTCTGGGGGGGTTTAGGGGGTGTTTTGGGGGAATTGGGGTTTATTGGGGGGCTCTGGGGGGTTTAGGGGGTGTTTTGGGGGAATTGGGGTTTATTGGGGGGCTCTGGGGGGGGGTTTAGGGGGTGTTTTAGGGGAATTGGGGTTTATTGGGGGGCTCTGAGGGGGCTCTGCAGGGTTATGGGGATGGGGGGCTGCAGATGCTCTGGGGGGGCTCTGGGGGGCTGTGAAGGTTTGGGGGTGTCACTGGGGGCAGCTCTGAGGGTGGGGGGCTCCCAGGGGTGCTGCCCGTGGACCCCCCGTGTCCCCTCCCCTCACTGCCCTTTGTCCCCACGGCCCCGGGCCAGGTGACAAAGTCCCTGCGGGCGGGAGAGACCCAAAACAGCAACAGTTCAAACAAAACAGCAACAGTGCAAATAAAACAGCAACAGTGCAAATAAAACAGCAACAGTGCAAACAAAACAGGAACAGTTCAAATAGAACAGCAACAGTTCAAATAAAACAGCAACAGTGCAAATAAAACAGGAACAGTTCAAATAAAACAGGAACAGTTCAAATAGAACAGCAACAGTTCAAATAAAACAGGAACAGTTCAAACAAAACAGCAACAGTTCAAATAAAACAGGAACAGTTCAAATAAAACAGCAACAGTTCAAACAAAACAGCAACAGTTCAAATAAAACAGGAACAGTTCAAACAAAACAGCAACAGTTCAAACAAAACAGCAACAGTTCAAATAAAACAGCAACAGTGCAAACAAAACAGCAACAGTTCAAATAAAACAGGAACAGTTCAAATAAAACAGCAACAGTGCAAATAAAACAGGAACAGTTCAAATAAAACAGGAACAGTTCAAACAAAACAGCAACAATGCAAATAAAACAGGAACAGTTCAAACAAAACAGCAACAATGCAAATAAAACAGGAACAGTTCAAACAAAACAGCAACAGTTCAAACAAAACAGGAATAGTTCAAATAAAACAGCAACAGTTCGAATAAAACAGCAACAGCCCGAATAAAACAGCAACAGTTCAAATAGAACAGGAACAGTTCAAATAAAACAGGAACAGTTCAAATAAAACAGCAACAATGCAAATAAAACAGGAACAGTTCAAATAAAACAGCAACAATCTGACCAAAACAGCAACAGTTCAAATAAAACAGCAACAGTTCAAATAAAACAGCAATAATTCAAATAAAACAGCAACAATCCAAATAAAACAGCAACAATCCAAACAAAAGCAACAATCTGACCCAAAACAGCAATAATTCAAATAAAACAGGCACAATGCAAACAAAACACCAACACTCTGACCCCAAACAGGCACAATCCAAACAGCCCCAATTCTGCAGTAGCAGCCCCAGTCACCCCCAAAACACACTGACCCCCCAGAAATAACCCTCAGACCACCCCTCCCTTGCCTCCCCCTCCCCCTTCCACGGGGTTCCCCCCATTTTTGGGAAGTGGGGACCCCCCTAATCCCCCCCAAATCCCCCCCAGCCCCCACCATGCAGCTCTTCATCCGTGGCCAGACCCTCCTCACCCTCGAGGTCTCCGGCTCCGAGACCCTCGCCCAGATCAAGGTGAGCCCCCAAATTCGGGGTGTCCCCCTCCCCAAACCCCCCCAGATTTTGGGGTGCTGACCCCTCCTCTTTGTTCCCCCCCCAGGAGAGGGTGGCTGAGCTTTGGGGGATCCCCCCTGAGGACCAAGTGCTGCTCCACGCTGGGACCCCCCTGGACGATGAGGCCGTGCTGGGGCAGAGCCCCCTCCCCGAATTCACCACCCTGGACCTCTCCACGCGCCTGCTGGGCGGTAATTCCGGGGGAGGGGCTAATTAACAACGTGCTAATTAACAAAACAACCCCCCCCCCCAACACCTCAATTCCCTTCCCCCCTCCAGGTAAAGTGCACGGCTCCCTCGCCCGCGCCGGCAAAGTGAGGGGCCAGACCCCCAAGGTGAGCAATGAGGGGGCTCCCCCACCTTTAGGCGACCCTGCCCGGGATTTGGGGACCCCCCCTGACCCCCCATTTCTCAACCAGGTGGCCAAGCAGGAGAAGAAGAAGAAGAAGACGGGGCGGGCCAAGCGGCGCATGCAGTACAACCGGCGCTTCGTCAACGTGGTGCCCACCTTCGGCAAGAAGAAGGGGCCCAACGCCAACTCCTGAGCCAATAAAGGAATTTGGGTTCCACTCCCAGCACTTCGGGGCGTTCTCTGCTTTATGGGACTGGTTTTACTCTGCTCTACGGGCGGCTTGGGGGCTTTTAGGGGGTTGGCGTGGGTCGCTGAGCCGCTGGCGGGGCGGTAATTAGAGGGAGGAGCTTAATTAGCGTTGATTTGGAGTCTGATAATGAGAAGAAACTGTGGAGTTTTCAATGGGAGCGGCGGAAAGAGCCGAGCGGTGCCGGAAATACCCGAGCGCAGGAGCGGGGCGGAGGGAGCCGAGCGGTGCCGGAAATACCCGAGCGCAGGGGAGAAGCGGAGGGAGCCGAGCGATGTCGGAAATACCCGAGCGCAGGGGAGAGCGGAGGGAGCCGAGCGATGCCGGAAACACCCGAGCGCAGGGGAGAAGCGGAGGGAGCCGAGCGGTGCCGGAAATACCCGAGCGCAGCGAATGGGCGGAGAAAGCCGAGCGCCGGAAATGGGCGAAGAGCCGAGCGATCACGGAAACACCCGATTGATTCCGAATGTGAGAGACCGGGAGAGCCGAGCGGTGCCGGTGCCTTCAATCCCCCAAAAATCCCCTTGGGAGGGAAGGAGGGACCCCCAAAACTTCCCGAGGGGAAAGGAGGGACCCCAATTCTCCCAAAACCCCCCCGAGAGGGAGAAGGACGCCCCTCAATTGCCCTAAAACGGTTCCCACAAACGCAGTGTGGGGGAAAGGGGCGGGGCAAACCCATCCTAAAATATGAATATGCAAATAAAAGACGGTTATTATGCTAATAAAAAAGTGACGCAAATTTCCCGCGCTGCAGGAGAGAGGCGGGGTTATGCAAATTATCATGCGGCAATACAGGTGCATTATGGGAGGATGCTTTTTGCGGGATTTCGCGGTTCCGAGCGCTCGGATCGTGCGGGATGAGAACCGGAGATGCGGGAAAAAGATGCGGAAAAATAATTGGGGAACGGGGCAGAAGGACGGGAATGGCGGAGAGGGGGCACCGTGAGGTGCGAGCGGGGCTCGCGGCGGCGGGCGCGGGGCGCGGCGGGCAGGCGGCATCGCTTCTCGGCCTTTTGGCTAAGATCAAGTGTAGTATCTGTTCTTATCAGTTTAATATCTGATACGTCCTCGATGAGAGGACTTCATATTAAACGGATTTTTGGGCCTGGGAGTTGGATCCGGAGCTTGCTCCCTCCGCTCCGCGCATCGTCCCGGTATTGCAGTGCCTCCGGGAACGGTGCACCCCGCACGGGGACCTAAACTGGTGAAAAATAGAATTAAATAAATATTAAAACACGATAATTACAATTTTTTGGCGGTATATTAGATGCGGTCTCAGCCTTAGAGAATTTTCTCCCGCACTCCGCGCGTTGTCCCGGCGCCTCTGGGAGCGCTGCCCCGCACACAGATATTTATTAATCCACAGTCAAAACCATTTAAACCTTTGCATTTAAACTCTTTGCATTTCAACTCTTTACCTTTAAACTCATTAAGCTTTTGAATTTTTAGATTTAAACTCTTTACTCTTCAGAGCGATATTGACCGCGACAATCTCTCTCCGCTGTCTCCGGGTAAAGCGGTGCCGCCGCTGGGGAGGCTCCATTTCCCCCATCCCCTCACAAGGCTGAAAACGACGCCAAATTGTCTCTCCCGCCGAGGGTTCGGGGCCGATAATCCAATCGCGGGGGTTTATCGTGTGTATATCGCGACATGAGGCCGAAATGTCGCTGTTTTTCCTCCTCAGGTGCCCGCGCGTCCTTCACCCAGCGCTCCCCTCACGCCTTTCCCGCCCGCCGCCATTTTGTTCCCCGGCCTCAGGAGGGCAGCGGAAAATCCCTACTGAGAAATGACTCAAAAACCGATAAAAATACAATAAATAAATATTTAATATCTAAAATAATTTCAGGTTTAAATTATGAATTTAATGGAAGTGAACGCAGAAGATGCGCCGAGGGTTCACAACAGGGCCGTATTTCCCTGAAGGAAACCTGCGCTCCCTCAGGCTCCTCGCTCGCCTCACAGATTCATTTATTGAAATATTCCCAATCCCCGCTCACAGTTCCATTTTAGAAAATTAAACATTCGATATTTTTACCGAAACCTGCAGAATTCAGGCAGGAAGTGAGGATTTATTAATTAAATAAATAATTGATGAGCTCAGCCAAGTCAAGCGCTGAAAGAGGAACCCGGAGACAGCGGAGAGCGATTGTCGCGTTCAATATCGCTCTGAAGAGTAAAGAGTTTAAATCTAAAATTTAAAAGTTTAAATCTAATTAATTTAAAGGTAAAGAGTTGAAATGCAGAGTTTAAATGTAAAGGTTTAAATGTAAAAGTTTAAATCTGGTTTGGGTTAAGAATCAATATTTGTGTGCGGGGCAGCGCTCCCAGAGGCGCCGGGACAACGCGTGGAGTTGGGGATTAAATTCTCTAAGGCTGAGACCGCATCTAATATATCGCCAAAACATTGTAGTTATAGCCAAGAAACTATAATTATCGTGTTTGAATGTTTATTTAATTCTATTTTTAACCACTGAAAGGTCCCCATGCGGGGTGCACCGTTCCCGGAGGCACTGCAATACCGGGACGATGCGCGGAGCGGAGGGAGCAAGCTCCGGATCCAACTCCCAGGCCCAAAAATCCGTTTAATATGAAGTCCTCTCATCGAGGACGTATCAGATATTAAACTGATAAGAACAGATACTACACTTGATCTTAGCCAAAAGGCCGAGAAGCGATGCCGCCTGCCCGCCGCGCCCCGCGCCCGCCGCCGCGAGCCCCGCTCGCACCTCACGGTGCCGCCGCTGCCGCTCCGGGCCCTCCTCAGCCGCCCCGCGCCATCTTTGCTCCGTCTGCTCCTGCGCTTTTCTCACGCCTTTCTCACTCAGTGTTCCCTAAAATTATAAAATTCTCCCCAAATATTCGCTCCCAGGATGCTCCTTGCGGCGCGTGGTTAAATTTGCATGGTTCCATCTTTCTAATCTGCATAAATCCGCCCATTTGCAGCGCTCAGCGCCCGGAGCCGCTCAGCTGTGTCGGGGCGATGCGCGGAGCGGTGAAAGAAGCGCCGGGAGCCCGGGAGAGCGAAGCCCCGGTGGCACCGGTAACATTTCTCGGCTGTTGTTACTTTTTTATTGTTTCCGACCTGTTTTTCACCGCTGAATGTTCCCTGGAGGGGAGCGGCGATCCCGGTGGCGCTGCAATAGCGGGACAAGGAGCGCGGCACAGAGAGCGGGAGCTGCGCAGGGACAGCGAGAGCGGCTGACAGTGCAATACAATCAACATTTAACCTGATTCCCGTAGTTTTAGATTCGTTTTTCACCGTTTCATGTCCCTTGTGAGGGATGCACCGTTCGCGGAGGCGCTGCAATAGCGGGACAATGAGCGCAACAGATGCTCTGGGAGCTCCAAACCACCACCAAGGGTGGTTGATATGGCGATAAAATCGCGATTTAACCATTCATCAGGTATTTGAGGTCTCTTTTTAAGCCTTGAAAGGTCCCCGTTGGGGGTGGCACCTTTCGCGGAGGCGCTGCAATAGCGGGACAATGAGCGCAATAGAGACTCTGTGAGCTGCAAACCACCATCAAGGGGGGCTGATATGGCGATAAAATCGCGATTTAACCATTCATCAGGTATTTGAGGTCTCTTTTTAAGCCTTGAAAGGTCCCCGTTGGGGGGTGGCACCTTTCGCGGAGGCGCTGCAATAGCGGGACAATGAGCGCAATAGAGACTCTGTGAGCTGCAAACCACCATCAAGGGGGGCTGATATCGCGACAGAGTTGCGATTTAACCATTCATGTGATTTTTAAGATCTGTTTTTAACCAGTTAAAGGTCCCCATGCGGGGTGCACCGTTCCCGGAGGCACTGCAATACCGGGACGATGCGCGGAGCGGAGGGAGCAAGCTCCGGATCCAACTCCCAGGCCCAAAAATCCGTTTAATATGAAGTCCTCTCATCGAGGACGTATCAGATATTAAACTGATAAGAACAGATACTACACTTGATCTTAGCCAAAAGGCCGAGAAGCGATGCCGCCTGCCCGCCGCGCCCCGCGCCCGCCGCCGCGAGCCCCGCTCGCACCTCACGGTGCCCCCTCTCCGCCATTCCCGTCCTTCTGCCCCGTTCCCCAATTTTTTTCCGCATCTTTTTCCCGCACCTCCGGTTCTCATCCCGCACGATCCGAGCGCTCGGAACCGCGAAATCCCGCAAAAACCATCCTCCCATAATGCACCTGTTGTGCCGCATGATAATTTGCATAACCCCGCCTCTCCCCCGCCAGCGCGGGAATTTTAAGCGCGGCAGCGAAACATTGGGAGAATGGGGAAAAGTGGCGATTTTTGGAGTCCAAAGCCACGATTTTTGGAGTCCTGGCTGCTCCTGGTGAGGATGAGGAGGGTCCGGGGTACCTGAGGGCACCTGAGCGCTGCTGAAGAAGGCGCTGGGATCCTTTTCCATCCCATTTCACGATCCCTCCGTTCCATCCCAGCCCCTCCCCAACAGACCCTTGAGACGCCAGGAGGAAGCGCAGAGCGAGAGGGAAAAGGAACCGAAATACGAAGAAAAAAAACCTTCTCTCCATAACCGTGTTTTAAATGGAGGGGGAACCCCAATCACCGGCCGTTCTCAGTGTTCCAATCATTAATTTGCCCGCTCTGATTAACAAACAGCAAAACGGCAAACCGCCATTTCCCTTCATTTTAGCTGCAAACATGACAAATGCGCGAGCGTTTGATCGCGGCGCTCACGGAAATCGCGACAGTTCCCTGAGGGGAGCGGCCGCCATGATGGAATGGGCGTGGTCACTCCTTGGCCACGCCCATTGAGGGCGTGGTTCTCGCGCTACCGGAAGTGGCGCTGCCCCGGAAGCGGCGCGGGCGCTGCCCCGGAAGCGGCGGGCGCTGCCCCGGAAGCGGCGCGGGGCGGGACGGGCGGCGATGGCGGCGGAGGAGCCTCAGCAGCCGCAGCCGGAGCCGCTGGGCGGCAGCGATGCCGACGGTACCGACGGCTCCTCCCTCATACATCCCCATCCATGCCATCCCCTCCCCGCCCGGTTCTCCCCAACCCCAATCCCGGTGAGCCCCGGTGACCCCCCGGTGTTCCCGCAGGTGTGAATTGCCTGGCGTACGACGAGGCGATCATGGCGCAGCAGGACCGCATCCAGCAGGAGGTGGGGGATTCCCCTCCCCAAATCCCCCCCAAATCCCCCGAATTCCCCCCAAATCCCCGAATTTGCCCCGAATTTCCCCCCGAGCCCCCCGGGGGTCCCGCCGTGACCGGCTCCCCCCGCAGATCGCCGTGCAGAACCCGCTGGTGTCCGAGCGCCTGGAGCTCTCCGAGCTCTACAAGGAGTACGCGGAGGATGACCACGTGTACCAGGAGAAGATCAAGGTGCGGCACTGGGGGCACTGGGATGGACTGGGAGGCACTGGGATGGGACTGGGATGGACTGGAATGGACTGGGATGGGCTGGGATGGACTGGAATGGACTGGGATGGACTGGGATGGACTGGGATAGACTGGGATGGACTGGGATGGACTGGGATGGACTGGGATAGACTGGGATGGACTGGGATGAACTGAGGGATACTGGGATGCACTGGGGATCACTGGAAGATACTGGGGGGTACTGGGACACTGAGACGGAGCTGGGGAGAGCATGGGAAGATACTGGGATGGACTGGGAGGCACTGGGATGGACTGGGAGACACTGGGAGGCACTGGGATGGACTGGGAGGCATTGGGATGGACTGGGAGACACTGGGAGGCACTGGGAGGCACTGGGATGGACTGGGAGGCACTGGGATGGACTGGGATGTACTGGGAGGCACTGGGAGGCACTGGGATGGACTGGGAGGCACTGGGATGGACTGGGAGGCACTGGGATGGACTGGGATGTACTGGGAGGCACTGGGAGGCACTGGGATGGACTGGGAGGCACTGGGATGGACTGGGAGGCACTGGGATGGACTGGGAGGCACTGGGAGGCACTGGGATGGACTGGGAGGCACTGGGATGTACTGGGAGGCACTGGGAGGCACTGGGAGGCACTGGGAGGCACTGGGATGGACTGGGAGGCACTGGGATGGACTGGGATGGACTGGGAGGCACTGGGAGGCACTGGGATGGACTGGGAGGCACTGGGATGTACTGGGAGGCACTGGGAGGCACTGGGACAGCAGGGTGGGGTTGGCAGCTGGGCTGTCCTGGGTGTCCCCAGGGGTGTTTGTGTGTCCTGGGCTGTCCCCTGGGGGTGTCCCTGTCCCCCCCCAGTGTCCCCAGTGTCCTTGTCCCTGTCCCCAATGCCCCCAGTGTCCCCAGTGCCCCCAGTGTCCCCATTATCCCCCCAGTGTCCCCAGTGTCCCCCCAGTGTCCCCAGTGTCCTTGTCCCTGTCCCCAATGCCCCCAGTGTCCCCCCAGTGTCCCCCAGTGTCCCCCCAGTGTCCCCAGTGTCCCTGTCCCCAATGCCCCCAGTGTCCCCAGTGCCCCCAGTGTCCCCATTATCCCCCCAGTGTCCCCCTGTCCCCATGTCCCTGTCCCTGTCCCCAGTGTCCCTGTCCCCATGTCCCATGATGTCCCCAGTGTCCCCATGTCCCCATGTCCCTGTCCCCAGTGTCCCTGTCCCCATGTCCCATGATGTCCCCAGTGTCCCCATGTCCCCATGTCCCCAGTGTCCCTGTCCCCATGTCCCATGATGTCCCCATGTCCCATGATGTCCCCAGTGTCCCCATGTCCCCATGTCCCTGTCCCCATTGTTCCTGTCCCCATGTCCCATGATGTCCCCAGTGTCCCCATGTCCCCATGTCCCTGTCCCTGTCCCCATTGTCCCTGTCCCCATGTCCCTGTCCCCATGTCCCATGATGTCCCCAGTGTCCCCATGTCCCCATGTCCCTGTCCCTGTCCCCAGTGTCCCTGTCCCCATGTCCCATGATGTCCCCAGTGTCCCCATGTCCCCATGTCCCTGTCCCTGTCCCCAGTGTCCCTGTCCCCATGTCCCATGATGTCCCCAGTGTCCCCATGTCCCCATGTCCCCAGTGTCCCTGTCCCCATGTCCCATGATGTCCCCAGTGTCCCCATGTCCCCATGTCCCTGTCCCTGTCCCCATTGTTCCTGTCCCCATGTCCCATGATGTCCCCAGTGTCCCCATGTTCCCCGTGTCGCCATGTCCCCTCTGTCCCCAATGTCCCCCGTGTCCCTGTTCCCAGTGTCCCATGATGTCCCCATGTCCCTCTGACCCCAGTGTCCCCATGTCCCCTGTCCATGTCCCTGTCCCTGTCCCCATGTCCCCAGTATCCCCAGTATCCCCAATGTCCCCATGTCCCTGTCCCAGTATCCCCAGTATCCCCAGTATCCCCATGTCCCTGTCCCAGTATCCCCAGTATCCCCAGTATCCCGGTGTCCCTGTCCCAGTATCCCCAGTATCCCCAGTATCCCAGTATCCCGGTGTCCCTTGCTGTCCCACAGGACCTGCTGCAGAAGTACTCGTACATCCGCAAGACGCGGCCGGACGGGAATTGTTTCTATCGCGCCTTCGGCTTCGCGCACCTGGAGGCGCTGCTGGAGGATGGGCAGGAGCTGCAGCGGTGGGACCCCAAAAACACACACACCTGGGACCCCAAAATACACACAGGGACCCCAAACACACACCTGGCACCCCAAAAACACACCTGGGACCCCAACACACACACCTGGGACCCCAACACACACCTGAGAACCCAAAATACACACAGGGACCCCAAACACACACCTGGAGGCACTGCTGGAGGATGGGCAGGAGCTGCAGCGGTGGGACCCCAAAAACACACACACCTGGGACCCCAAAATACACACAGGGACCCCAAACACACACCTGGGACCCCAAAAACACACCTGGGACCCCAACACACACACCTGGGACCCCAACACACACCTGAGAACCCAAAATACACACAGGGACCCCAAACACACACCTGGAGGCACTGCTGGAGGATGGGCAGGAGCTGCAGCGGTGGGACCCCAAAAACACACACACCTGGGACCCCAAAAACACACCTGGGAACCCAAACACACACCTGGGAACCCCAAACACACACCTGGGAACCCCAAACACACACCTGGGACCCCAAAAACACACCTGGGACCCCAACACACACACCTGGGACCCCAACACACACCTGGGACCCCAAAATACACACAGGGACCCCAAACACACACCTGGGAACCCAAACACACACCTGGAGGCGCTGCTGGAGGATGGGCAGGAGCTGCAGCGGTGGGACCCCAAAAAACACACACCTGGCACCCCAAAAACACACCTGGGAACCCAAACACACACACCTGGGAACTCCAAAACAGCCCAAAAACACACCCAGGGACCCCAAACACACACCTGGGACCCCAAACACACACCTGGAGGCGCTGCTGGAGGATGGGCAGGAGCTGCAGCGGTGGGACCCCAAAACACACACACCTGGGACCCAAAAAACACACCTGGGACCCCAAAATACACACAGGGACCCCAAAAACACACCTGGGAACCCCAACACACACACCTGGGACCCCAAAAACACACCTGGGAACCCAAACACACACCTGGCACCCCAAAAACACACCTGGGACCCCAAACACACACACCTGGGACCCCAAACACACACCTGGAGGCGCTGCTGGAGGATGGGCAGGAGCTGCAGCGGTGGGACCCCAAAAACACACACCTGGCACCCCAAAAACACACCTGGGAATCCCTAAAACACACCTGGGACCCCAAACACACACCTGGGACCCCAAACACACACCTGGCACCCCAAAAACACACCTGGGAACCCAAACACACACCTGGGAACCCAAACACACACCTGGGAACTCAAACACACACACCTGGGAACCCAAACACACACCTGGGAACTCAAACACACACACCTGGGAACCCCAAACACACACCTGGGAACCCAAAATACACACAGGGACCCCAAACACACACCTGGCACCCCAAAAACACACCTGGGAACCCTGAAACACACCTGAGACTGCAAAAACACACCTGGGGAACCCAAAAACACACCTGGGAACCCAAAAACACACCTGGAACCCCAAAATACAGCTAGGGATCCCTAAAAACTGACCTGGGACCCCAAAAACACACCTGGGACCCCAAAAACACACCTGGGACCCCAACACACACCTGGGAACCCAAAATACAGCTGGGGATCCCTAAAAACTGACCTGGGACCCCAAACACACACCTGGGACCCCAAACACACACCTGGAGGCGCTGCTGGAGGATGGGCAGGAGCTGCAGCGGTGGGACCCCAAAAACACACCTGGAACCCCAAAAACACACCTGGGACCCCCAAAAACACACCTGGGAACCCCAAAAACACACCTGGGAACCCAAAAACACACCTGGGAACCCAAAAACACACCTGGAGGCGCTGCTGGAGGATGGGCAGGAGCTGCAGCGGTGGGACCCCAAAAACACACACCTGGGACCCCAAAAACACACCTGGGACCCCAAAAACACCATCTATGGGACACCAAAAACACACCTGGGACCCCAAACACACACCTGGAGGCGCTGCTGGAGGACGGGCAGGAGCTGCAGCGGTGGGACCCCAAAAACACACACCTGGGACCCCAAAAACACACCTGAGAGACCCTAAAATACACCTGGGACCCCAAAAACACACACCTGGGAACCCAAAATCCAGCTAGGGATCCCTAATACACACCTGGGACCCCAAAATATACACAGGGACCCCAAAATACAGCTAGGGAACCCTAAAAACTGACCTGGGACCCCAAACACACACCTGGGAACCCAAAATACACCTGGGACCCCAAAACACACCTTGGAACCCAAAATACAGCCTGGGACCCAAAAACACACCTGGGAACCCAAACACACACCTGGGACCCCAAAAACACATCTGGGAACCCCAAAATACACACAGGGACCCCAAACACACACCTGGAAACCCAAAATACACCTGGGACCCCAAAACACACCTTGGAACCCAAAATACAGCCTGGGACCCCCAAAACAACCCCAAAAACACTCACAGACACCCCAACACCCTGAGACCTCAAAAACACTCTGAGACTCTCCCAAACTACCCAGAGACCCCCCGGGGATTTTGGGGTGTCCCTTTTCCCCTCTGGGATATCGGGGTGTCCCTTTGTACCCCTGGGATTTTAGGGTACCCCCCTGAGCCCCTCTGGGATGTTGGGGTGTCCCTTTGCCCCTCTGTGATTTTGGGGTGTATTTTTGGGCCCCCTGTGATTTTGGGGTGCCCCCTGAGCCCAGAGGGGCTCAGAGACCCCCTGGGATGTTGGGGTGTCCCTTTGCCCCTTTGGGATATCGGGGTGTTCCTTTGGTTCCCCTGGGATATTGGGGTGTCCTCTTTGCCCCTCTGGGATATCAGGGTGTATTTTTGGGGTGCCCCCCTGAGCCCCCCGTGCCCCCCCAGGTTCAAGGAGGTGTCGGCGCGCAGCAAGGAGGAGCTGGTGGCGCAGGGATTCACCGAGTTCACCATCGAGGATTTCCACAACACGGTGGGACAGGGACAGGGATGGGGACAGGGGGACAGGGACATGGGGACAGGGGGACACAGGGACAGGGACATGGGGACATGGGGACAGGGATGGGGACATGGGGACAGGGGGACATGGGGACAGGGACATGGGGACAGGGGGACACAGGGACAGGGGGACATGGGGACAGGGATGGGGACAGGGGGACATGGGGACAGGGGGACATGGGGACAGGGATGGGGACAGGGGGACATGGGGACAGGGATGGGGACACAGGGACGGGGACTTGGGGACAGGGATGGGGACAGGGGGACAGGGATGGGGACAGGGGGACATGGGGACAGGGATGGGGACATGGGGACACAGGGACAGGGACATGGGGACATGGGGACAGGGATGGGGACAGGGGGACATGGGGAGAGGGACATGGGGACACAGGGACAGGGACATGGGGACATGGGGACAGGGATGGGGACAGGGGGGGATGGGGACAGGGGGACATGGGGAGAGGGACATGGGGACACAGGGACAGAGGGACAGGGATGGGGACATGGGGACAAGGACAGAGATGGGACAGGGACAAGGGACAGAGGGACAGGGATGGGGACAGGGGGACAGGGACAGGGGGACATGGGGAGAGGGAGTGACAGGGACAGAGGGACAGGGGGACAGGGACAGAGATGGGACAGGGACAGGGGGACAGGGATGGGGGACATGGGGAGAGGGACAGGGACACGACGGGGACAGAGACAAGGACAGAGAGGGTGACAGGGACAGTAGGGACATGGGGGGACATGGGAACACCAGGACAGGGACAGGGATGGGGACAGGGGGACATGGGGACACAGGGACAGGGACAGGGACATGGGGGGACATGGGGTTAAGGACAGGGACAGGTGTCTATGTGTGACACAGGTGTGATACAGGTGTGTGTGTGTGTGACACAGGTGTGATACAGGTGTGACACAGGTGTGATACAGGCGTGACACAGGTGTGACAGGTGTGATACAGGTGTGACACAGGGGTGATACAGGTGTGACACAGGTGTGACACAGGTGTGACAGGTGTGTCCCCACAGCTGATGGAGCTGATCGAGCGCGTGGAGCGCCGGGTGTGTGTGACACAGGTGTGACACAGGTGTGATACAGGTGTCACACAGGTGTGACACAGGTGTGATGCAGTGTGACAGGTGTGACACAGGTGTGACACAGGTGTGATACAGGTGTGACACAGGTGTGATGCAGTGTGACAGGTGTCACACAGGTGTGATACAGGTGTGACACAGGTGTGATGCAGTGTGACAGGTGTCACACAGGTGTGACACAGGTGTGACAGGTGTGTCCCCACAGCTGATGGAGCTGATCGAGCGCGTGGAGCGCCGGGTGCCGCTGCCGGAGCTGCTGGCGGCCTTTAACGAACCGGCCACCTCGGATTACCTGGTGGTTTACCTGCGGCTGCTCACCTCGGGCTGCCTGCAGCGCCACCGGCGCTTCTTCGAGCAGTTCCTCGAGGGGGGGCGCAGCATCAAGGAGTTCTGCCAGCAGGTACGACCACCTGGGCCACCTGGGCTACCATACCTGGGCCACCTGGGCTACCTGGGTTACCTGCCTGGACCACCTGGGTTACCTACCTGGGCCACCTGGGCTACCTGGGTTACCTGTGTTACCTGCTTGGGCTACCTGGGGCACCCTGCTGGGCTACCTGGGCCACCTGGGGTACCTGCCTGGGCTGACTGGGGCACCTGGGCCACCTGGGTTACCTGTTTGGCCCACCTGGGGCACCTGTGTCACTGTGCCTGGGTCCCCTGGGGTACCTGGGTTACCTGCCTGGGCCACCTGGGGCACCTGGCAGCTCAGCCAGCAGGATCAGGCTGGGCACAGCACACCTGGCAGGTGTGTCACCACCTGTGTGGCAGGTGGGGCTGGCACGGTGCCCTGCAGGACCCCCAACAGCTCCAGGGCATTGATGGGGCTCCTGCTGCCCCCCAAATGTCTGCCCAGCCCCCCCAGCTGCTCCTCAGCCTGGTCCCTGTGTCCCCCATCCCCCCTTGTCCTTCTTGTCCCCTGTCCCTGGTGACCCCTGTCCCCCTCACACCCCCATGACACCTGTCCCGTGTCCCTTTGTGTCCCCTGTGTCTGGTGATTGCTGTCCCCCTTTCTGTCCCCCTCACGCCCCAGTGACCCTGTCCCTGTGTCCCTCTGTCCCTTCACACCCCAATGACCCCCTGTCCCCATGTCCCTTCTGTCCCCTCATACCCTGGTGACCCCATTTCTCTGTCCCTCACACCCCAATCTCCCCGTCCCCTTTATCTGTGTCACCTGTCCCCTCACCCCCCAAAAACCCCATTCCTGTCCTTCTGTCCCCCTCACCCCCCAATAACACTGTCCCTCTGTCCCCTCTGTCCCCCAATGACCCTGTCCCCTGTCCCTGTCCCCCAATAACTGTGTCCCTCTGTCCCCTGTCCCTCTGTCCCCCAATAACCGTGTCCCTCTGTCCCCTGTCCCTCTGTCCCCCAATAACCGTGTCCCTCTGTCCCCTGTCCCTCTGTCCCCCAATAACCGTGTCCGTCTGTCCCGTGTCCGTCTGTCCCCGCAGGAGGTGGAGCCCATGTGCAAGGAGAGCGATCACATCCACATCATCGCGCTGGCGCGGGCGCTGCACGTTTCCATCCTGGTGGAATACATGGACCGGGGCGAGGGCGGCGCCACCAACCCGCACGTGTTCCCCGAGGGCTCCCAGCCCCGCGTCTGCCTCCTCTACCGCCCCGGCCACTACGACATCCTCTACAAGTGACCCCCGAGCCCCAAACCCGCTCCGGGGGTCCCCAAAATCCCCCCGGCCCCGCTGCGGCCGCCCCTCCCCGCCCCCGCTCCCGCTCCCGTCCCGGTGATCCCAATAAAGAAATGGTCCCGAGGGCTCGGCGTGTTTATTTGGGGAGGGGGGTTGGGGAGGGGGTTTGGACTCTATTTAGAAGGAATTTGGGGTTGGGGAGGGGGAGGATAAGGTGGGGAGGGGGGTTTGGGGGGGGGGGAGGGGGTTTGGACTCACTTTAAGGGTCAGTTTGGGGTGAGGAGGGGGATTTTAGGGGCAATTTGGGGTGGGGAGGGGGAGATTAAGGTGGGATGGGGGAGTTTGGGGTGGGGAGGAGGAGTTTGGTAAGTGGGGAGGGGGTTTGGACTCTCTTTAGAGGCAATTTGGGTGGGGAAGGGGAGATTAAGGTGGGGAGGGGGAATTTAGGGGGCAGGGATGGGATTTGGGCTTTGTGGGGGGCAGTTTGGGGTGGGGAGGGGGAGTTGGGGCAATTGAGGGGGTGGGAGGAGGTTGGGACCCCCCCTTGGGGGAAATTGAGGAGTTGGGGACCCACTTTTGAGGCTGGGGGTGGGGGGAAGGAAGTTGGGGACCCTTTGAGGTGACACTTGGGGGTCTCTGAGATTTGGGGGGGGCACTTGGGGTCCCCTCGCCTGCCTTGGGGGGAGCTGGGAGGGGAAATGGGGCTGGGGGAGAGTTTCACCCAGTGAAGGGTCTGGGGGGAAATTTTGGGGAGGGGGGTCCCAAACCTCGCCCAGCCAAGGGCAGGACCCTCCCCCTCCCCACCTTCGGGACCCCCAAATCCGCCCCTCCCCACACCGAGGGAAAACAGGGAACCCTTCGTGCAATTCCCACTCCCCTCCCGAAAAATCCGAGGCAGGGAATCACCACCGCCCCCTCCCCAAATTCCCTCCGTGCTCCAGATTCACATCTCGCCCCCTCCCCAAATCCCCCCGCACCGGGGGGGGGGCGGTACCGGTTGGATCCTTCCCGCCCCCTCCCCAAATCCCCCCGCACCGGGGGGGGCGGTCCCGGTTGGATCTTTCCCGCCCCCTCCCCAAATCCCCCCGCACCGGGGGGGGGCGGTCCCGGTTGGATCTTTCCCGCCCCCTCCCCAAATCCCCCCGCACCGGGGGGCGGTCCCGGTCCGGCCCCCCCTCCCCAGGCCCCCCCTCCGCCGCCGCCTTCCCACGCCCGCAGCCGCCGCCGCCGCCGCCGGGCCCGCACGCGCCGCCCGGTACCACCCGGTAAGGACCCCCTGACCCCCCCCGGGACCCCCCCGGGACCCCCCAAACCCAACCCCAACCCCCCCGGTACCCGCGGATGCTCCAGCCCTGGGGGGGGAGGGTCCGTTCGGCCGGAGCGGGGCCCGTTCCCGCCCGTGGCCCCTCGGAGCGACCCCCCCCCACCCCCAACACAGAGACCCTCCCCCTCAACCCCTTCCGACCCCCCCCAGCCCCCCCAAATCCGCGGTGTCCCCACCCCCACTTCCCAGGGATGCTCCAGCCGGGGGGAGGGGCCCAAGCGTCCGGGAGAGGAGGGGGACACCCGGGCGCAGCCCTCCCCCCACCCTGAGCCCCCCCACGACCTCCCCAAATCCCACCGGGACCCCCAGGACCCCCCCAAACCCCCCCGGTACCCGGGGATGCTCCAGCGGGGGGGGAGGGACCGTCCGGGCTGGGTGCGGGGGGGGGAGGGGAGGGAAGAGGGGCCTGGGTGTCCTGACCCCCCCTCAAAACACCCCCCGCTCCCACCAGCACCCCCAGACCCCCCAAAAACCCCCTGGGACCCCCCCCCCGGGCTGCTCCAGGTGCGGTGGGGGGGCAGGATCAGGATTTAGAGCAGCGACCCCCCCCCATCTCCATGGGACCCCCAAAAAACCGCCCTGAGCCCCCCCAGGGCTGGCGGGGGGGTCACGGGGGGGTCACAGGGGTGTCACCTGTGTCCCCCCCCCCCGGTGTCACCTGACCCCTCCCGCCAGGCCGCGGCTGACGCAAGGGGGTCTCTGGGGCACCAATGTCCCGGGGGGGGGGGGTCCCTAACGAGGCGCTGCTAATGAGGGGAGGTTCATTAGCGACGCTGCTAATTGGCCCTCGGAGGGGTGGGGGGAGGGTCCGGACACCTGGGTCCTGGCAGGTGTCACCTGAAGGGGGGATGGGGGGGTCGCATGTGGATCCTGACGCCCCCTCCCCACCCTCAGGGGCCCCCCCGGCGGGGCGGGGGGGCCATGGAGCCCCGGGGCCGGTAGCCACGGCCTGGAGCCCGCGAGGAGAGAGAGGAGCCAGGTGAGGCCCCGCCCCCAGCACACCTGGATGGCCGGGACCCCCCTAGGATGGGGAGCGGGGGGGGGCGTGGGAAGTATTGGGGGGATGGGTCTCTATAATGGGGGGGTGCCTAAAATCCGGGGAGGGGGTTCCTGCCCTTTCTATGGGGTCGGGGGTGACCCCTATGGGGGGAGGGTGTGGGAAGTATTTGGGGGGGGTCCTTATGGGGGGGGATTCCTATAATGAGGGGATTCCCTGTAATAGGGGTTGCCTATAATGGGGGTCCCCATAATAGGGATGTCAGTAATGGGGGGGTCCCTATAATGGGGAAATTCTTTATAATGTGGGGGTCCATATAACGGGGGTCCCTATAATGGGGTGGTCTCTGTAATGGGGGTGCCATAAAAAGGGGATACCCTATAACAGGGGTTGCCTTTAATGGGGGGGGTCCCTATAATGTAGCAGTTATTTATAATGTGGGTGTCCCTATAATGGGGGGTCCCTATAATGGGAGGGGTCTCTGTAATGGGGGTGCCAATAATGGGGGTGCCATATAAAGGGGATACCCTGTAACAGGGGTTCCCTGTAATGGGGGGATCCCTATAACAGGGAAAGGGGGGCTCTGCCCTTTCTATGGGGTCACGCTGAGGGTCCTGACCCCTCTTTGATTGGGGATATTGAGTGTGGGGGGGGGTCCTGCCTTACATTTGGGGTCACGCTGGGGAGGGGGATCACCCTCCACACCCCACAAGGGACCTGAGCGCTGCCCCCCCTCCCCTCCCCCCACAGGACACCCGTCCACCCATGGCCCCCCCTCCCCCTTCCCTCCCCGTCCCTCCCGTCCCCCGGGCACCGCGGCGGTGGCCACCGGGGCTACTGACCGCCGTGGCCACCATCACCGTGCTGGGCATCGCCACCCGCGGCGGCGGCGCCTGCCCGGCCGTTTGCCGCTGCTCGGGCGGCCGCGTCTACTGCAACGACCGCGGGCTGACGGCCGTGCCCGAGGGGCTCCCGCCCGGCGCCACCACGCTGTTCCTGCAGAACAACCGCATCGGCGACGCGGGGATCCCGGCGCGCCTGGGCCGGCTGCCGGCGCTGCGGGTGCTGTACCTGTACGCCAACGCGCTGGAGCAGCTGCCCGCTCACCTGCCGCCCGCGCTGCGGGAGCTGCACCTGCAGGAGAACAACGTGCGCGGGCTGTGCCGCCGGGCGCTGGCCCGGGCGCCGCTGCTCGAGCGGCTGCACCTGGACGATAACTCGGTGTCGGCGGCCGGCATCGAGGAGGACGCGTTCGCCGAGAACCGCCGGCTGCGCCTCCTCTTCCTCTCTCGCAACCACCTGAGCAGCGTCCCCGCGGGGCTGCCGCCGGCGCTGGAGGAGCTGCGGCTGGACGACAACCGCATCCACACCATCCCGCTGCGCGCCTTCGAGGGGCTGCCCGCGCTGCGGCGCCTGGTGCTGGACGGGAACCTGCTGGCGAACCAGCGCATGGCCGACGACACCTTCAGCCGCCTGGGCAACCTCAGCGAGCTCTCGCTCGGCCGCAACGCGCTGGCGGCTCCGCCGGCCAACCTGCCCCGGGCTCGGCTCCGCCGCCTCTCGCTGGCCGCCAACGCCATCAGCCACGTGCCGGCCGGAGCGCTGGCCAGGATGAGGGCGCTGGAGCGGCTGGACCTGTCGGACAACAACCTGACCACGCTGCCCAGGGGGCTCTTCGACGATCTGGGCAGCCTGAGCCACCTGGGGCTGCGGAACAACCCCTGGTTCTGCGGCTGCAACCTGGCCTGGCTGCGGGACTGGCTGCGCCGCCGCGCCCCGCCGCGCCTGGAGGTGCGGGGCTTGCTGTGCCAGGCTCCGGCGCGGCTGCGGGGGCTGCCGGTGGGCGAGCTGCGGGGCGAGATGGACGCGTGCGACAGCGCGGGGGGAGCGGCGGGAGGGGGCGCGCCCCCCGCCGTCGCCGCCGTGTCCCCCGCCGTCGCCGCGTCGCCGGGAGGAGCCGCCGCCACCACGCCGGGGCTGTGGGTGCAGGCGGCGCCGGGAGGGGCCCTGCGGGTCCGGTGGCCGCCGGCTCCTCCCGGGGCGTCGCTGAGGCTGAGCTGGCTGCGGCCCGGCGGGGGAGCCGTGACCGAGACCTTGGTGCGGGGCGAGCGCGGCGAGTACGTGGTGCGGGCTCTGCAGCCCCGAGCCCCGTACCGCGTGTGCCTGGCCGCCCTGGAGCCCCCCGCCGCTCCCCCGCTCTGCGCCCAGGCGCGGGCGGGGGCCGGGGACCCCCCCCCGGCCGCCGCCCCCGGAGATGCCGCTGCGCCCCCCCGCGCTCCCCCCGGCAGCGGCGCTGGGGGCGGCGGCGGCGGCGGCGGCCGGGGTGGTTTTGGGGGTGCTGGGGGGGGTGCTGGAGGAAGAGGAGGAGGAGGAGGATGGGGCTGGGGGGGGGGGGGCCCGCCCTTGCCGCCCCCCAAAGGCGGTGGCGGAGGGGGGGGGCGGCTGGCGCTGAGGCCGCTGCGCGCCCCCGAGGAGGGGGGGATCCGCACCGTGTACCCCCCCCCGCCCCCGCCGCCCCCGCTGCCCCCACCCGGCGTGCGGGGCTACCGGGGGGGGCAGGTGCCCCATGGTGGGGGAGGGGGGTCTTGATAAGGGGGAGGGGGCGGCCTCTTCTTGGGACACCCCCCCACCTCCCCCCGCCCGTTTTGGGGACCCCTCGCGGGCGGCGGCGCTGCGCCCCGGCTCTGAGGACATTTCGGGGGAACCTTTTAGGGGCGTTTTGGCTTTTTTTAAGGTGTTTTTTCGGCACCGCGGCTTTTTGGGGAGGGGGGGAAAAAGGGCAGATTTGGTGCAGGAATGGGATTTTTTGGGGATGGGGGGGGTGGACGGACCCCGAGAGCCACGACCCCCTTGGGAGCTCCTGGGGGTGGGGGTGGGGAGGACCCAGGGGTCGGGGTGGTTCCCCCCTCCCCCCACGCGCCTTCGGGGCGGGTCCGTGCCCCCCTTCCCCTCCCCCACCACCCGCGAGGTGCCTTCACCCCTCCACCCGCCCCCGCCGTTGGATTTGGGGAAAAAAGGACCAAAATCAGGAAAAAACCGACCCGAGAGGGCCGAGGGGGACCCAAAATCCTCCCTCTCCTCCCCCCTCCCCCAATAAACCCAGCGGCTCCTTTTCCTGCCGGCGCCTCTTTCCCGTGGGACCGGGGGGGGGGGGGAAATTTGGGGGTGGGGGGTGGTAGGATGTGACATTAGGGGGGTCGTACGGGAGGGGTGGGGGGGTCATTGGAGATCCCGACAATGGGGGAGGGTCAGAGGGGGAGGGGGGTTCACACCAGGGTCCCGTCAAGGTCACACGTGTATCCCTCGACACCTCCATTATCGCAGAGGGAACCGCAGGATTCACCCCGTGACTCCCACCGACCTCGGGCGGGGGTCCCTGTGCGACCCCCTCCCACTATTAATAAGCCCCGCCCCTTTATGCAAGCCCCGCCCCCTACAGCACAAGCCCCGCCCTTCGCTCATTTCCCAGCGAGACCTCCGCTCCGCCAGGGGGCGCGCTCCACCTCCGCCTCCTCTTCCTTCCGCCCC
>NW_027635797.1:0-66104 GCF_903797595.1 Erithacus rubecula | reverse complement strand
GGGATACAGAACATGCACATCAAGAACGGAAAGTAGCTTAACATTTTAACAGAGGGGACAACTCTTAAAAATTACTTTTAACAATTCAATATTGTTGTTTACTATTTGTAACCCTTAATTTATAGCCACTGAACTTCTTTATTTATCTCTTCCTTTTTTATCGGGTCTTTTGACCTGCATCAATTGGCAGTTTCAGGGTCTTATGGGTATAATTTTCGGATTTTTTGAAATTGGTTATAAATATTTTGGGCTGCACTTATCATTCTTTTTTTTGATTCTTCTTGCGATTTTAGCTTTAACACTGTTGCTTATATTGGACTTGCAGTTGAGGCGATTTGGAAATTGGCTTGTACTGTGGATGTGATTAGGCGAATTAGACTGGGGAGTAAGCATGGGAGAATTAAAAGGCCAGCCAGGGAAGTTAGAACTATGAAAATTACCTTTTTCCACCAAGCTCCTTTAAACCACCAAAAACTATCCCACCAATCAGTGTTGATTAGGGGCTTCCACTCTTGGGTTCCCACGTAAGAGATTTTACAAATCTTTTTAGAGATATTTTTGATAACTTGGCTTTTGTCATTAATTTCAAGGCAGCCCTCAGAAGTGTTATATTTTCCACATATGCCTCCTTCATTTGCTAACAGGTATTCTACTGCCAGCCTAATTTGGTAGACTACTGTTTGGGTCTGGGCTAGTTGTTCACTGATATAATCCAATGCTACAGCTGTTTTATTGGGAGTAATTTCAGGAACCGCTTGTAGGCGGATGATTCTGTTTAACATGTATATTGAGGTCCTGTACCCCCATGACCTCTCTTGAGCCCAGGTGGCTGGCCCATACCTTTTTATAATTTTGTCTGGAGTCGAGATTTTTCCCTTCCACTTCTAAGTACTGCCAAGATTGATGAGGGTTCTACGTTTTCGGGTGTTTCATTATAATTGCTCGTATAGGGGCACTCCTAAATGTTTTCCTGAACCTTTTTGAAGTAAAAAGAACACTGGTTTTATGACCCCCACTGTACAAATTCCAGTCCAATCACTAGGTAGCTGGGTATAGGCTTTGTCCCCACATATCCAGAACAAATATGGTGGTGCTTTCCAATTAATGGCTTGTGTATCAAGAGGGTTTTCCCAATATTTAGATATGGACTTTATTCCCCAAAAAGAATTCCACTCTCTGTTGGGACACTCATATAAATTATAGATTTCATGATGGAGGCAACTAACTTCTTTTTTCTCTGAGGCCCAATATGTTTCCTGTTCACTGGGGACCCATTCCTTTTTTCCCCCTTTGAGTGTTCTCTTACATGGCATTGCTCCTACATATGTTTTATACTTTCTTCCTTTTCTTTGTATGCACTCTTCCCCAATTATTTTTGTTCTTAATTTCCACTGTTCGGTCCTTCGT
Organism: Erithacus rubecula; assembly: GCF_903797595.1. Classification (NCBI taxonomy): domain Eukaryota; kingdom Metazoa; phylum Chordata; class Aves; order Passeriformes; family Muscicapidae; genus Erithacus; species Erithacus rubecula. The sequence continues at coordinate 64,697 of NW_027635797.1, read as the reverse complement.
TCCCCTTCCTCTGGGAGTCCTGGATTCATTTGTTTCCACCTTAAAATTTCTAGAGGGGTAAGACTAATTCCTTCCCAGGGCCACACATCTGCCATTTGGGTACTTCCACACACATAACAGTTTGTTATATTTAATTCATGACTGATGTTTTCTATTAGCTCAATAAACAGATTTCCCCTAGGGGGTTCATTGGCTTCGATTCTTATAGGTGTCAAGGGCTTCTCTTTAATTAGGTCAGCAGCTCCCTCAAGATTTTCTATGTTTTCTATGCAAAACCATTCCCTAATAGGGCACACCCCAGTCAGGCGTTGCCTAAAAGTGGCGGTATTTCTCGCTAGCCAATACGTCTTTTCTCCTTCTTGACAGGTGTCCAATTGGGCTTTATTAAAACAAGTGGGATTCACATGGGTATGGATCTGGAGGAGGGCTTGCAGGTTTTCTCCTTCGTACACCGGGTTGTAGCATCTGGGACATGCCCTTCCGACTTTTTTGCTGATTATTAGGACTGTCAATAGTCCTACCAAGAGTCCAGTACGAATCATGACTTTTTCTTCTATTTCGCCTGGCCTTGCCTCTCGGCTGTCGGGCCTTGCTCCCCTGATGAAGTGCTTGCTCCTCCTTTTTCCCACACTTATATTAATTTTTTTGGTGCCCTACTGGGGAAACGTCCTATGAGGGAATTGGTCTTTTTAACTCTTAGTGTTTGGGGATGTGTCTTTGCAAACTTTATTGGCTACTTAAATATAATTATGTAATGTGTAACTTTGACTATTACATTATACCTTATATTAACAACTTCGTTAACTATTTTTAGTAAATGCTGTAATTTGTAACAACAACTTTGATACTTTTGCACAAATACTTACTATGTACTTTACTGGCAACTTGTAACAATTTTCTTTTATGACATTTTAACAACTTTTGCTAGTAACTTTGTAACAATGTTGATTTAACAGTTCATTTACACTGCTTTATTTCAACTTCTGATTTTTTTCTTTAAGGTGACTTTGAGGGTGCCGGGGTCTTGGGTAACAGTCCACTGTTGAGAGGTGGTTGCAGAGTCTGATGGAGTGCATGGGGGTGGTAAGGGTCCTTTCACGTGGGATATGCGTGTACAGCCTTTTCCAAGGGTCTTGATGGCAGCGTGCAAAGTGAGCAGGACTTGGAAGGGACCTTCAAATTTGGGAGTTAAAGGAGCGTTAGTCCATTATTTAATTAAAACACAATCTCCAGGTGTTATGCTATGGATGTTTGCATCGAGGGGAGAGGCTTGAGGAAGATACCCTCTTTTTCATAAATCATCTAATGTGGTTCCAATTGTTTCTAAATATTTTTGCGTTGCTTCCTTCCCTTCCAAATATTCCCCTGTACTGTAGGGGGATAAGAGGAAGGGGAGTCCAAACATCATTTCATAAGGAGAGGCTCCTATATCTGATCTTGGTTTAGTTCTAATTCTGAGTAGTGCTAACAGAAGACATTTAAGCCAATTTAGTTTGGTTTCCATAATTAATTTAGTTAGTATATTTTTGAGGGATTTATTCATCCTCTCGACTCTCCCCGAGCTTTGGGGGTGCCATGGAGTGTGCAAACGCCACTTTATTCCCAATGCTTTAACTAGGTCTTGCAGGATTTTTGCAGTGAAGTGCGAGCCCCTATCCAAATCTATGTTGTTTGCAATCCTATAAGGGGGACAATTTGTTTTAATAATATTTTTGTCACCACTTCTGCAGTTTCTTTTTTGTAGGGAAAGCTTCTACCCAGTGGGTGAGATGGTCTACCATTACTAGCAAGTATCTATACCCTTGGGCTGAGGGCATTTCAGTGAAATCTACTTGTATGTTCTGAAAAGGTCTCAGGGCTAACTCTCTCCCTCCTGGTGTTGGCTTTCGCATTTGCTTTTGATTTGCTTTTTGACAGATGAGACATCCATCTGTAACGGTTTTTGCTAGACTATATACTCCAATACATACATAATCTTTTAGGAAGTGGTCACAGACTGCTTGAGTTCCCCAGTGTGTTAAATCATGTATTTCAGCTAACATTTTTCGAGCTAGTGCTTTATTTAAGTACTTTCTCCCATCTGGTGTTAACCATTCATCTTTTTTTTCCTTGATGTAACCCTAACTTTGTCATTTCTTTTATTTCCTGTTTACCATAAACTGGCTCTTGTCTTTTTTCTTCTTCACTCGGTACTGCACTACTGGTGTTAAGGATTTTTATTGACTCTTCTGCTGTTTTGGCAGCTAGTTTCGCTGCTTGATCTACGGCTCGATTTCCCTGCTTTTCTACTGTGTCCCCTTTTTGATGTCCCCTTACATGTACTACTGCGATTTCTTTAGGTTTCATTAGAGACTCTAGCACAGATTTAATTAAATCTCTATGAATTAACTCCTTCCCTTTTGAATTTAAGAAGCCCCTTTCCTCCCAGATCTTTCCAAATGTGTTCACAATTCCGAAGGCATATTTAGAGTCTGTGTATATAGTCCCTTCCCCCTGCTCTAATGCATCTTCTTTAAAGCATATATTTCACAACATTGTGCTGACCAATGGGAGGGCAATTTACCTTGGTCTACAACTTCTAGCTTGGTCTCTTCTTTCTTTTCTACCACTGCATACCCTGACAGTCTTTTACCCTCTATTACTCGTGATGATCCATCAGTGAACAATACTCTCCCATACGGCAGTGGTTGATCTTCTAAATCTTCTCTTACTTTCATTTGTAAATTTATAATTTCTAAGCAATCATGTTCTAGATCTTCTAGCGGTTCTCCTATGAGGAACTGTGCTGGATTGAGGCTTTTTGAAATGGTTAATTCTAAATCATTGGTGGATATTAACATGGCCTCATACTTTAGTATTCTTGCATCTGTTATCCACTGTTGTGCTTTATGGCTTAATATGGCTCTTAAATCATGAGGGGTGTGAACTATGATTTTTCCTTGGAACGTTAGCTTTTGGGCTTCTTCTATTAAAATAGCCACAGTGGCTATGATTTGGAGACATATAGGCCACCCCCTGGCAACTGGATATAAGAGCTTTGAAAGGTATGCGATAGGCTTTTGGTGTCAGCCCCACTTTTGTTTGAGCACTCCATAGGCTATAGCTTTGTCTGCATTGATAAATAATTCAAACTCTTTTTTTAAGTCTGGAAGGCTTAAAACTGGAGCTGATGTTAATTTTGTTTTTAGATTTTCTAATTACTTTTCATCTTCTTCGGTCCATATTAGGTCTAATTGGACTAATTTTTCGTATAAAAATTTAACGTTTTGAGAATATTGGTCAATCCATAATTTGCAGTAGCCAAACAGTCCTAGTAATTTTCTGATGTCTCTTTTCGTTTTTGGTGCCAGGATTGCTAATATTCCAGATATTCTTTCAGGACTTAGTTTTTTTGATCCCGCTTCTATAATATGTCCTAAATAGGTGACTTTGGGCTCCACAAATTGTAATTTGCTCTTTGAAACTTTTAAGCAAAAAGTTAAGGAGTTTGATACTCGTTTTCTTCACTGGGTTCTTGTTTTTTACTGATATCAATAGATCGTCTACATATTGCAAAATTTGTACTCCTTCTTCTGGTCCAAACAACTCTAATAGTTTTTCTAGTTCTTGCCCGAATAGATTAGGAAATTTCAGTGAACCCTTGAGGTAGCCTAGTCCATCTTAGTTGCTGTTTCTTCCTACATTCTGGATCTTCCCACTCGAAAGCGAACCAGTTTCTGCTCTCCTCAGCCAGGGGGCAGGTTTAGAAAGCATTTTTCAAATCAATTACTGTGAACTATGCATGTTCCCTTGGCACTTGGCTTAATAATGTATATGGATTTGTCACTACTGGGTGTCTTGTTCTTTTGTTTACTTCTCTTAGGTCTTGCACTAATCTATATTTGTTCTCTGCTTTCTTTATGGCCAGTATTGGTGTATTATGAGGGGACATGCATGGTTCCAGTATTCCCTCTGCTAGAAGGTGGGTTATAATTGGAGCTAGCCCTAGTTTGCTTTCTATTGACATAGGGTATTGCTTTACTCTAATGGGCAGCCCCTCTTCATGCATGTTTATTTTAATTGGGGTTATGTCTAAGCAACCATATTTTCCTTCTTCGGCCCATACCCCTGGTTTTATTTCATTTAAATCTCTAGTGGACAGAACCATCATTTGGGCCACCATCTTTCCTTCTCTAGGCACTACCCCTAATCCGAATTCAACTTGTAGGTCCCTTCCTAACAAATTTCCTTCTAACCAAGGTAAGTATATAAAATCAGCCATACTTTGCCGAAAATTACCCCTTACTTCTACTTTTTCAATTAGACTTGTTTTAAAAGGTTTTCCTTCTGCCCCCAAAACTTCACACGTCTTATTTCCTATGGTGGTACCTGACAGAAGTTCACAAAGGCTAGATTTATCTGCTCCAGTGTCTACTACAAACCTTATCTCTTCATGATGGGGACCCACTTCTAGATTTACAATGGGCTCTTCGAGATGTTTGATGGGGTCCCCTATTATAAAGAGCCCATGACCCCCCTATTCATCTTCTCTTTCCCCTTTTAACAATTTTTCCAACGCTTCTTGCTCTCGTACAATAGCATCAAACATTATTTTCTTGCAAAACCGCCTTATGTGTCCCTCCTCCCCGCAGTAGTAACACTTCAATGGCCCTCCAGACCTCTATGGAGGATTTCCTGCTAGTGTGGTCCTCATTTCCCCTTCCCCAGGGACAGGCCCAGATCTTTCTCCTTTTGGTGGGTCTAGATTGTTCGTACCCTTGACACTTTCTCTGGCCACTGCCACCATAATCTGTGCCTTCAACCTATTCTTCTCCTCTTCCCTTCTTAGATAAACCCTTAAGGCTTCTTTTAACAGTTCTTTGGTACTCCTATTTTGCCAATCTTCTAATTTTTCCAGTTTCCTCCTTATATCGGGCTCGGATTTTGTTACAAACTGCATTTTAAGAAATATCTGCCCCTCTGGACTATCAGGATCTAAACTGGAATATTTTTGGAATTTTTTTCTGATGCTGGAGTCTCGTCTCTTTCTTGGGCCGCATCAAACACTAACTTAGCATTACTACTACGGGGGACTGACTCTTTTATTCCTTTAATTATTAAACTTCGATAGTCCTCCATACTACACCTGTTACCCACTGGTAAAACCAAATTGGCATAGTCTGGCTGGATCACAGCAAAATGTCACTTTTTAAATGTCAGTGTGAGGAATCAGAGCCATGTGGAATTGCTGGATGCAAAGCCCTTCCCTAGAGTTGCTGTCTCTGCACTGGGCTGAGGTCAGAGCAGCCTGTGAGCAGTGGGGCAGTCAGTTAAAAGAAGCTGAACCACTGGATGTCTTCAAATGCATCCAAAAACTGCATATGGAAAAAGGAGAAGAACTTGTGGGTTTGGGATGATGAGGATGGATTTTGTTAAGAGCATATTGGAAACAGCACCAACAGAAGGAACAGTTTTTGTTGGAACACTCCCACGTGGAGCCACAGAAAAAGTTTTAATCTTGAGCTTGAAATTCTTTGTGCTAGTGAAACAACAATGATATAATATTATATATGTATGTATCTATTAATTATAATCAGATAATATATTTATTCGTAGATCAAGTAAATAATAATAATGTGAAATAATGCTGACAATACTAATGTGTTAGCTCTGGTTGCTCAGGGATGTAACACTAAATACCCTACAGAAAAGCATTAACAAGGACATGAAGGTCACTGGTAAAAGTTGTGAGATTGTTTATAAGGAATAAAGGAGGGAGGGATGAAATTGGCTGTTTTAATGGGATTTGCTGATACTGTGATATGGAATGTGTTGTCTGTTGCTGTGGAAGAGACAGTGATGGAGACTGCTGGGTTTTTCACATACCAGACTATCCACAAGCTGCAGGACTGGTTGAACAGATGAATGTTTGTTAAGAGAGCAGTTGAAAAAATGAGGAGATGAGAGCCTGTCCTGATGGCAACCCATCTCCAGATGTGCTCCAGACCCTTAACAATGGGCCCACAGGGAAATGGAAAGCCCCTGGGTGTGCATGGCTGCACCAGTTTGCAAATGCAGCCATGGCCAGTGAGACTTGGACTTGCTGGGAAATTGTTCTGGGTGTGATGGCCCCTGACAGGGGCCCCCCAGAGGCTGCAGGGCTGGACTGGGATGCACTGGAATTAATTAGGATAAATCAGAAGCAAATGAGAGTTCTCAGTACAGAAAGAGGAATTCTGATTCCTCCAGGACACTTTGGTTGGAGAACTGCCCACTGGAGCTTGGCCTTGCAAAGTGTTCCTGTCACAGGAACAGTAATTGCTGCAGATTGTCAAGGAGAAATCAAAGTAATCCTTTTCAACCATAGTGAGCAAGATTGGATTATGTAGCCCCATGGCACAGTAGCACAATTATTGATATTCCAGTTTTGAAACCAATAGTGAGAAAAGTAGCTGCACCTCAAATCAGTACTGTTTGTGGAGATAAAGGGTTTGGATCCAGCAGCCCTAAAAATGGAACCAGAGTGTGGGTGCAGAGGCCAAATGGCCTCCTGAGCCAGCTGGAGGAACAGCTCTGGGCAAAGACAGCACTGTCTGAATCCTGAAACCTGGGCAGGAGCCATGGGAATGTGTCCCTGCAGCCAAGTGCTCTGTGTGAGAACAAGTGGATGTTATGGGATGTTGTTTTACAGATCCTGCCTGACCAAATATCCCTGTTTGCCCCAAGGGCCCCTTTGGAAAATGCTCTGACCCACGGTGCTCCATGTGAAGGCTGATGTGGCACTGAGGGACTTCCACAGGAATTCCAACCAGGAGCCTGGGTGCCCTCAGGGACTGGGACCCAGCACCTCCCCAGCTGGAGGGGAAAGGACCCACCAAGCCTTGTCAGGCACAGGCAGCATGGTACAGCTGAGCAGCAAAGGACCTGGGGACATTATTCTGGAATTAAAAAGGCACCAGCTCCATGGACAATGGAATTATTGTTCCTGACCCGGATGAGATGGAGGAAAAAGGATGAGCAGCCTTGTCACTAAAGTGCTGCTTGTGTCTGTGAGTTGTATCTTGAGAGTCAGCCAGAACCTTTGTTTGCCAGAGACACCTCTAGAGTTTCACCAAGGATTAGTCAGGAAATTATGATTAAAATTTAAAGAGTAGCCAAAATACTCAATGTAACTAATTGCTGGGTGTGTTCTCAGCTCATGTTGGGAGGAATGGGGTTCCCTTGGGGGCCCCCCCTGTGGGGTGGCCAGAGCTCTGTCCATGGGCTCTGACTCGTAACGGAGTCAGTGCAGGGACAGTTAAAGAAAACTGTGCTGTGGAACAAAGGAATGCAATTACCAGTTTGACAGGATTCACTCAAATTTCCTTTCAGTAGAAACCGACCCCTGATAGAGTTGGAGGGCACAATGTGAAAGGATTTCTGTGCTTTGCCCTCACTGCCAATGTCAGTAGAACAGACAGCCAAAGACTCTGGTTCACCCTGTGCCCGATGTGCACTGCCTCCTCCTGTGGAGTTTATATTAATGAGCTGAATCGATTATTAGAAGAAGCAGAAAATGATACTGTGAAAATGTCCAACAGCACATCCTGTGAGCTCTAACAAACACAAATGGGGCACTACAGAACTGCCTGGCCTTGGATTATCTGCTTGCTGGCCAAGGAGGAGCCTGGGCTGCCATGGGAAAGGAATGTTGCACTTCTGTCAGTGATGAGTTTGAAGTCCAACAGACAGGAATCACCTCGATGGAAAGAGCAGTAGAAAAACCGGTACCACAGCCACCCCCTCTTCAGTAGTGCTGATTCCTTGTGGACAAAACCAGTACTGCAGGCCCACCCCGTCAGTAATGCTGCTCCCTTGTGGACAAAATCAGTACTACAGCCCTCCCCAAGTAGTGCTGCTTCCTTGTGGACAAAACTGGTACTGCAGCCCCCTCCTCCCACTTCAGCAGTGCTGCCCCCTTGTGGACAAAACCGGTACTGCAGGCCCCCCCGTCAGTAGTGCTGCTCCCTTGTGGACAAAACAGGTACTGCAGGCTCCACACCCCAGAAGTGCTGTCCCCTTGTGGAAGAAACCGGAACTGCAGCTCCCCACCCAGTAGTGTGGCTTCCTTGTGGACAAAACCAATACTGATGCCCCACCCCCTCACTAGTGCTGCCCTCTTGTGAACAAAACCGGTACTGCAGCCCCCATCCCAGAAATTCTGTCCCCTGTGGACAAAACCTGTACTGCAGCCCCCACACCCTCAGGAATGCTGTCCCCTTGCGGACAAACCCGGTATTACAGGCACCTCTGCCTCAGTTATGCTGCTTTCTCATGGACAAACCCGGTACTGCAGCACCCTCCCCCTTTCAGTAGTGCTGTCCCCTTGTTGACAAAACAGGTACTGCAGCCCAGCTCCCAGAAGTGCTGCCCTATTTTGGAGAAAACTAGCACCGCAGCCCCCTCACCAGTAGTCCTGTATCATTGTGGACAAAACAGGGAATGCAGCTCCCCCTCCCCAGTAGTCCTGGCCCCTCGTGGACAAAACCATTACTGCCGCCCCTCGCCCGGTAGTGCTGCTTTCTCATGGAAAAAACTGGCACTGCAGCCGCCCCACCAGTAGTGCTGTATCCTTGTGGACAAAACAGGAAATGCAGCTCCCCCCCCAGTAGTGTTGTCCACATGTGGAATAAATCGGTACTGCAGCCCCTCACAGCAGTAGTGCTGCTCACTCATGGACAAAACCAGTACTTGCAGCCCCCCGCCCAGTAGTGCTGCCCCGTTGTAGACAAAACCAGTACTGCCCCACCTCCCCTCACTAGTGCTGTCCCCTTGTGGACAAAACTAGTATAACTGGCTTCCCCCCTTCAGAAGTTCTGCCCTTTTGTGGAGAAAACCGTTACTGCAGCCCCCTCCTTTCAATAGTGCTGCGCCCTTTTGGACAAGACCAGTACTACAGCCTCCCCCCACCGTGTAGTGCTGTCCCCTTGTAGACAAAACAGGTACTGCAGCCCATACACCCCAGAAGTGCTGTCCCCTTGTGGACAAAACCGGCACTGCAGCTCCCCCCCAGTAGTGCGGATTCCTTGAGGACAAAACAGGTACTGCAGCTTTCCCTCCCAGTAGTGCTGTCCCCGTGTGGACAAAACCAGTACCACAGTCCCTTCCTCCTCAATGGTGCTTCCCCATTGTGGACAAAAAAGGTACTGCAGCTTCCCCCCCCAGTAGTGCTGCCCCCTTGTGGACAAAACCAGTTCTGCAGCCCCCCCTCATCACTAGTGCTGTCCTCTTGAGGACAAAATGGCTACTGCAGTTCCACCCCCTTCAGCAGTGCTGCCCCCTTGTGAACAGAACAGATACTGTGCCCCCCCCCAGTAGTGCTGCCTCCTTGTGGACAGAACAGGTACTGCAGCCCCAACCAGTAGTGCTGCTTTCTCATGGACAAAACCAATACTGTAACCTCCCGCCCAGTAGTGCTACCCCCTTGTGGACAAAACCGGTACTGCTGCCCCCCACACAAGTAGTGCTGCCACCTCGTGGACAAAACTGGTACTGCAGCCCTCCCTTCTTCAGTATTACTGTTTCCCCTTGTGGACAAAACCAGTAGTGACCACCACCTGCCAGTAGTGCTGTCTTTCTCTGTACAAAACTGGTACCACCAGCCCTCCCCTTCATTAGTGCTGCCCTCTTGTGGACCAAGTGCTGTATCCTTGTGGACAAAACAGGTACTGCAGCCCCCTCTCTTCAGCAGTGCTGCCCCCCTTGTGGACAAAACCGGCACTGCAGTCTCCTCTTCAGTAGTGCTGATTACTTGTGAACAAAACTGGTACTGCAGCTCCCCCCAGTAGTGCTGTCCCCATGTGGACAAAACCAGTACTGCAGCCCCCCTCCTCACTAGTGCTGACCCCTTGTGGACAAAACCAGTACTGCAGCCCCACCTGCCTCAGTAGTGCTGCCCCCTTGTAGAGAAAAGCATTATTGCAGCCCATTCCCTACTCAGTAGTGCTGCCTCCTTGTGGATAAAACCGATACTGCAGCCCCCCCACTCCAGTAGTGCTGTCGTCTTGTGGACAAAACAGGTACTGCAGCCCACCCCTCACAAGTGCTCCCGCCTTGTGGACAAAACCGGCACTGCAGCCCCCTCCACCAGTAGTGCTGCCCCCTTTTGGACAGAACAGGTACTGCAGCCTGCCCCCTGCTCAGTAGTGCTGCCCCCTTGCGGACAAAACTGGTACTGCAGCACCTCTTTCCTTACTAGGGCTGCCCCCTTGTGAGTAAAACAGGTACTGCAGCCCCACCCCCAGAAGTGCTGAAGCTTTGTGTACAAAACTGGTACCGCTGCCCCCCCCCCCCCCCCCTTTCAGTAGTGCTGACCTTTTGTGGACAAAACCAGCACTGCTGACCCCTTCCAGTAGTGCTGCTCCCCTATGGACATAACGGGTACCACAGCCCTCCCCATTCAGTAGGTCTCCCCCTTGTGGACAAAACATGTACTGAAGCCCTCCCTCTTCAGTAGTGCTGCCCCCTTGTGGACAAAATCGGTACGGCAGGTGCCCATTCCCAGCCGTGCTACCCCCTTGTGCACAATACTGGTACTGCAGCCCCACCCACATCAGTGCTGCCCCCTTGTGGATATAACCGGTACTGCAGCCCCCCCCCCCCACTTCCAGTAGTGCTGCCCTCTTTTGAACAAAACCGGTGCTGCCGGCCCGCCCCCCTCATTAGTGCCTCCCCTTTGTGGACAAAACCGGTACTGCAGCCCTCTCCCCCTCAGTAGTACTGCCCCCTTGTGGACAAAACAGGTACGGCAGGCCCCCATTCTCAGCCGTGCTGCCCCCTTGTGCACAAAACTGGTACTGCAGCCCCCCTCCCCCTTCAGCAGTGCTGTCCCCTTGCGAACAAAACCGGTACTGGAGACCCCCCCCCCGCCAAATAGTGCTGTCCACGTGCAGACAGAACAGGTACTGCGGCTCCCCAACCAGTAGTGCTGCTTCCTCGTGGACAAAACTGGTACTGCAACCCCCCCACCAAAGTAGTGCTGTCCCCTTTGTGGGAGTCCAGGGTTTTTCCCTGGCTCCTTTGGGGGTGCAAAAACCTCCCTGGCAGACCCCTCAGAGACCCCTGAGTGCTGCCCAGAAGCTGCAGGGGCTGGATTTGGCTCCTTGGGAGAATCTGCCCACATTGAGAGAAGACACACAGAAAATAATGATGAGTAGAGTGTAAATTAGAATGTTAGAATGTAGATAAATAGGTTTTCTTGAATGTTTATGATAAGGGACACGTGGCCAAGATGGAGAATTTGGGGGGTGGACACCTTTTCCTCCTTCTTCTCCATGTCATCCATGTTGGGTGACACGTTGGCCTCTTGGATTGGTTGGGGTCAGGGCTGGACCATTTAATAAAATTGTATTGTATTGGTAAAATTTTGTAAACATGTAATACGTAGTACTAACCATATAAGATAAGCCCTGCCTTGACCAGGCGGATTCCACCATGGATGCCAGGCTGAGCAGACCGCTGCTGGCCAGGCAAAGTGTCCCAGAGATAAGAAACAATAAACTGTCCTTGGAAAAAGAGAAAACCGTCTCCGGCAGTCTCTCTCCGGCGGCTTTGGGGAAAACCAGGTTTTGAACCACCTTCGTGTCCCTCTGGGGTGATCTCGGGGCAGAGGAGGAACCCCAGACTGGGACACCTGGCATCCCTGGCTGAGCATTGACATCTGGCATCCCCCTGGCTGGGCAGTGACATCTGACGTCTCTGGATGCACCACAGCCCACAAAGGTGGGTGCGGACCCCCAGAAGGGCAAGGTCAAGAAGACGCACCGAGATGGAGGAGACCCCCCCAGGCAGAGACATTTGGCACGGACCCTGGTGGATCCTTGTAGCCTGCATAGGCAGGTACAGACCCCCAAAAGACAGAACTTCAGAAGAGGCACGCTGTTGAAAAGGACTTTGGAAGAGATTTATGGCCCTCTGCCAAGAAAAGCCGAGTTCCAGACACGAGTCGGAGAGGAGGTGTCCCGGGAAGCCTTGCTCCTGTGCACTGCTGGTCGGTTTCAGGAACCTCCGAATCGATTTTGGACGGATTGCTTTTGGGTAAGATGGTCCAGAATCAGACACATCATAGGATTCCCACCTAGCCATGAGCAGAGGGAGGGAGAATTATGGCTGCCCTGCTATCAGCAGGCGGAGAAAGCAATTAAAGTTCCTCAGAGACTGGGGAAGGATTCTCACCTAGCTATGAGCTGGGGGAGGGAAGTTTATGACTGCCTTGCCAGCAGCAGGTGGTTCAGCAAGGGCCTTGCCATCAGCAAGGCCAGGGGAAAAATTAAGTTAGAAATATTTCCAAGTGAGTTGCAGGACATACATTTTTGCTATTTCACCCCTTCAGAAACCCTGACCCCAGAAGGCGGGAGGGCGCTGCAGGCGACTCCCCGGGCCGTGGGAGACAGAGGGGAGGGGGACAGGACCACGAAAAAATGCGGGCTCGGTGCCGCAGGGATGTCCAGGGAGGGGCAACCTGCGGGGACCGGGACGCAGAAGGACAGGACCATGCGGGCGGCTCTCAGCCCAAAGGGGGAGGGAGCGGCAGCCTTCACACTGACCGGGACAAAAACAGGAAAAAAGCGCGGATTCGGTGCATTTAGCTGCAAGGGATGTCCAGGGAGGGGCAACCTGCGGCAATGGCCGGGACGCAGGAAAGCGAGAATTGTGAAAAGACACAGACAGGCCTGTCTCCAGCTGTCAGAAATGCTGGGGGAGGAGATGAATGCCCTGTTTCAGGGAAACCTGAGTTGTCCACATTAGAACTGGCAGATTCTAATGGGGAGAGAAATTTATGCTTTTTAAGTCAAAGGTGAAAAAATTAACAACTTTGAAGCAATTGCAGGCAGCTGCCCAGACACAGCCGGACAGAGCAAACCCAGGCACAGCAGCGTGAGGTCACAGCCCAGGCTCACCGTGAGAGGGGGGGAGGCACAGCCACCCTGCTCCAGAGGCTCCAGCAGCACCCCCGCTGCTCCCCCTGTGCCTGCACAGACCCAGTGCTGCAGACGGGAGGGGAATGGGGGATGGAGAGAGGCCAAGAACTGCTTTTTATCTATACTGTGGAGGACAAACAGAGCAAGGGAATAGGACAAGAGAGTCAGTTTTATTTTCAGTTCTTGTATGTTAAACTAAAGGTGTTTGGTTTTGCATTTTTGTTAAAAAAATAGCTGAAACTTTAAGAATGGTAAAGGTATTTTAATAGTATTAGATATTTTAATAATTGAAGGTATAATAAGGTATTTTGTATTTTATTTGAATATATATCACCTATATTTAGTGATTTGTTATTGGTCAGATATGAGTGGACATTTATTTAAATGTCAACACTGAGTTTTAATTTTCCTATAGTTAATTGTTTTAGAGAAGCCAGTTTATAAGTATTTGTAATATTGTCAATATAAATCAATAGATTTTGAGTTGGATTTTATAATTTAAATTTAATTTCTGTATTTAATTTTAAAAACACTGTAATAAGATTGTATGAATTCTATATAACAGAACAATTTTGTTTTCTGTTTCATTGTTTAATCTGAAATATTTCAATATTTTAAGTAAGTTTTGGAAAGCCTCCAGATGTGTCCTTGAATCAAATGTATGAAGATAATCAGTTAAGTTGTGAAATTAATGTTTCTTTGTTTTCCTTTTATTAATTCTTTCTTTTATTTTGGCAGGTCTTTTGTGACCTGGCACTGTGCTATCTTGAATATTTTGAATATTTTGCAGAATTCTAGAAAATTATTTGAGCTTCATTCTCAGAACAAATTCCTAGTGTTATGGTTTTCCTGAGTTGCTATCACAGAAGCACTGCAGTGTCTTGCCATGTTCAAAGTATCTTACCCTAAAGAAGAATTTTAGAGAAAATGAGTTGCTAGAGGAATTTGATTTATTTTTGAAATGTTTAATTGTAGCTTTGTTGTTAAGAGTTGTGGTTTTTTCTTTAATAAGAAGATGTCAGGGAGTTCTCTTCCAATTAGAATTTAGGCTCTGGCCAAGCTTTGATGCTAACTGAAAAAGAAATTGTGCAAACCCAGGTGTTTTCTGCATTAAAATATTATTCCAGTCATTTGGATTGGCAATTTGACTTATCAATATAGCAGTTGAAGGTGACTTTGAAGTGAATTTGGTGCTCATTTTCCTCATTGAATCAAGGTTTGTCAGCTGTCTGCAGACCCTGAGGTGATGACAGTTTTTTTTAAACTGATGATTATCTAATCTTGTAAATGTATGTCTGTTGTTTAAAGCATTGTTAATTATTGTACTGTGTTTACTTGCAGAAGATTGTAAACTTTGGGTTTGTTTCTTTTGTTAGGTAATAATTGAAATAATAGTTGAACGAAAAATTCTCCAGTTTTGATAAAAAATTTAGAGACAGAGAAAGTTGAAAAGCTTTCAAAGTAAGCATTTGGGGGAAGGGCTCTGTTTGTGTCCCCACAGAGAGAGGACGGAGATGGAAGCCAGTGAGACACGTGAGGCAATGTCCGGCCAAGACGTAGACAGATGCCAGCCCAGGAATTGAAGAAGGGAGCTCGCAGGCAGAATCAAGGACAAAGGATGTGAACTTCTCTTCAAACAAGATATAAAAGACTTAAGGACTGACAGTGAAACATGATTGTTTATATGCTGTTGTATCTTTTGTCAACTATGTCAGGTAACAAAGCAGATTTACCAGTGATGCAGCCAAGGGAGAATGTTTGGGAAAATTTAGCACAGACAGTGGGGTTGGACACAATTTGTTTGAGACATTCCAGGCTAAAAAAGCCATCTTCAACATGTCTGGTGGGATTGCCAGTGAAAGAATGGCCCATTCTGGAGGGCATCCCTTCATGGGTGATGTGAGTTGTGACAACTCCTGTGAATGGATGGCATGTGAGGGTTCAATTTGTCCCTGTGGTGTTTCAAACCAGAAGAATTCCAAATTTTTGGTTCAACAATGGACTTTTGAATTGTATTTATGTTTTAGGAGTGACAAAGTACTAAACAATGGATGTTACTCCAAATCAGAATGTATATAGCAATTATACTGTAGTCTCAAACAAACCATCCTTCCGAGTTCTAGCACAGTTATCGTGGCTGGATGGTCTGTTTGACTCTTGATCTTTCTCCTTTATGGAAGGAAATTTTGAAAGTAGGTTGTATATATTAATGGGGCTTGTTGCTATTTTCATTTTTTGCTGTGCATCATCCAGTGCATTCAGCATGCCATGAACAAAGCTGTGAAAATGGTGGTTTTGGTGCAAACAATGGGCAGAGATGTGGGAGCCCAGGGCGCACCCCTGGCCTCCTTGGGGATCTCAAAACCCCCCCTGGCGAGGGTTTCAAAGACTCATGAGTGAGACCCTGGTGTCTCAGGCACTGAATTCTAATCCCTGAAGGAAGTTGTCAGCACAACGACAATGGAAACAGGTCACCAAAATTAGTAAAGTGTAAATTAGACTTTTAGAACATAGATTAATAGACTTAGGGAATGTTTATGATAAGGGACACGTGGCCAAGATGGAGAATTTGGGGGGTGGACACCTTTTCCTCCTTCTTCTCCATGTCATCCATATTGGGTGACATGCTGGCACTTTTGGATTGGATGGGGTCAGGGCTAGACCATTAATAAAATTGTACTGTATTGGGAAAATGTTATGAACATGTAATATGTAGTGCAAACTATGTAAGATAAGCCCTGCCTTCACCAGGCAGATTCCACCTTGGATGCCAGGCTGAGCAGACTGCTGCTGGCCAGGCAAAAAGTCCCTGAGATAAGATATAATAAACAATCCTTGGAACAAGAGAAAACCGTCTCCAGCAATGTTTCTTTGGCTGCTTCAGAGAAAACCACGGTTTGAACCACTTCATGTCCCTCTGAGGTGATCTCAGGGCAAAGGAGAAACCTCAGACTGGAACACTTTGTAACTATTTTGTCTTTCTCTCTGTGTCTTCTGTTTCTTGTTTCTGTCCTCTTCCAAATTTTTAGTAACTTGGGGAAGGGGGATTGCTAGGCAGGGCCATCAGCTGCTGAGGTCCTGCCTGCTTCCCCCTCCCCCTAGAGTGTCCAGACTGGCCTGTGGTGTGGCTGGAATGCTGCCCCTGATGAGTTTTTCCAGAAACCCCAGGCAAGGGGGACAGGGAGCCGTCGGCCCATGGATGCAGCCTCTGAGTTTGAGTCTGGCTGTTGATATCCTGCCCCCCTCCCAGAGCAGCCCCTGCCCTTCTGGCCTTGGCCCCTGCTATCCTGGACCAGGCCCCCAGTGCAGCCACTGAAAAAGTTTCCATCGTAAAATAGCTCTGGGCTGTGGCCCAGGAGAGATCACTTGACCATCTGCAGGCCTGGCAAATTATGAACTCTTTAACTGAATGAGTCTTGCAGACACTTTGTTCTCTCTCCTGAGTGAAAGAACAGGACCAAGGTGAAAATAGGCACAGAAACAGCATGAAAACACCAAGGTCAGACAAAAGGAAGAGTCAGGTCTCAGATGACAGAAGGAGGTGAGTCGTGGACTGAAATTTCTCTGTTTTTAAGCCGTGGAGAAGAGACTCTTGTTTCCCTATAACTCAGAGAAAATACATTATGAGGAAGATGAAATGTTTTAACTGTAGACATGAGCAGAGGGGTTTTTGCTAATGAAAGTAGATGTTGAAATGGCTGTGATCCCATGAGAAATTTGAAGAGAGGAGAGAGATGAAGATCCCTACTGTCCCCAGGGAAGAGAAGAAGAAAGAACTCTGCTTTCTAAGATGAAAAGAGCTTTTGTTTGAATTATTATAATCTTTAAAGTGTGCCCCATAAGTTGATATGGTCCTCACAGCTAGATTTGGGATAACTGTGAGTCAAGGAAGGGATTTCTACACAGTGATCGATTTACGTTCTCCTGAATGGCTGATTCACTGTGACATAGAGGCCAGGAGAAAACTGTTTTCTTGTGGAGAAATCTCCATAGACTGAAGAGAATTCTCCACACCCAAGTAAATTGGTGAATAGCTATTTTTAGAGATGGCAAACTGACTGATCTGTTTCTGTACGATATCAGTGTGGAAGAAAAGAAGTTGTGGGGGGAAGAGTAGTGTTCTGAAAGTATTATTCTGAGGTTTTTTTCATACTTTCTTTGTACCCTTTAAAGTTTGAGCTTGTTTGGTCTTCCTCATAATCCTATCTCACAGCAGTAAATGTAAAAAAATGTAAAAAATTCTAGTGGATGTACCAGCAATTTGACCAAGGCTAAATCCATGGCAAACATAAAATTGAACTCTTCTTTCTTGAGCTCTTCAGTTTGGGAATTCAGTGACAAAGGCTCATAAAATTTCTTCAAAACACCCAAACAAGAAATGCCCCCGAGAATAATTTAAGTTTTCAATTCTTCCGTGGTAAATTAGACAGATTTCAGAAGCGTATTCAAAGTGAATATGCTGTATATTATACTGAAAGCATTGCAGAGAGAAATGTTTTGTCCTGTTAAGTTTTCTTTTCATATTTATAGATTGATACCAGCAATGTCCAATTCATATTGACCCCCTGCACCTTCTAATTCAGTCTGAATAGATATGAAAATCAGGACCCTTCATGGCTGACAATAAATAACACTTTGTCTCCACACAATCCCTAAAATTTCTGCCATCCAACCCCTGGAATTCCAATGGATCAGGAATGGTGCAGCCAGCAGGACCAGGGCAGTGATTCTTCCCCTGCACTCGGCTGGGGGTTGGGCAGCACCTTGAGTGCTATGTCCAGTTCTGGGCCCTCAATTTAGGAAGGACATGGAGGTGCTGGAGTGTGTCCAGAGAAGAGCAACAAGGCTGGTGAGGGGTGTGGAACAAAAGTGATGAGAGGAGCAGCTGAGGGAGCTGGGGATGTTTATCCTGGAGAAGAGAAGGCTCAGGTGAGACCTCATCACTCTCTACAACTCCCTGACAGGAGGGTGCAGAGAGGTAAAGGTGAGGCTCTTCTGTCAGGAAACAGTGAAAGGACAAAACTACACAGTCATAAGATGCACCAGGGTAGTTTTAGGCTGGACATTAGGAAATATTCTTGAATAAAAAGTGTGATTGGGCATAGGAATGGGCTGCCCAGGGATGTGGGTGAATCACCGTCCTTGGAAGTGTTTCAGGAAAGACTGGATATGGCACTGAGAGCCATAGTCTGGGTGACAAGGTGCTGATGGATCACAGGTTGGACTTGATGCTCTCCAAGGTCTTTTGCAGTCTGGGTCCCAAGGGGCACCAGGGTGTCAAACATATTTCCCTCATTCCATGAGTCCCTGAGGAGCAGCACTGGCCCCTTAGTTCCACGGGTCCCTGCAGTGTCACAATGGCCTCTTGGTTCCATGAGGCCTCCAAGTGCTGCCATGTATTCCTTGCAGTGTCACAATGGAGCCCTGGTTACACAAAATCCTGCAGTGTCACCAGAGACCCTTGGTTCCATGGGGCACCACAGTGGCACAGTTGTTCCCTTAGTTCCAAGAGTCCTTGCAGTGGAACAATGTCCCCTTGATTCCATTGGCCCCAGGCTCTCACAAGGCTCTCCTTGGTTCTGCAGTGTTACCATGGCTTCTTGGTTCCACAAGGCCCTGCAGTGTCACAGTGAACTCTGTGCTTCCAAGAGGGCCCAGACTGTCACCATGGACTCCTTGCTTCCATGTAGCCCCACAGTGTCACAGTGGCCCCTTGGCTCTGTGGTGCCATGTCGGACACAGTGTCACTCTGGTTCTGTCAGTTTCACGAGGCCCTGCAGTGTCACAATGGCCCCTTGCTTCCCCAGGGCCCTGCAGTGTCACAATCATCACAGAATCATCCAGGCTGGAAAAGACCTTTGAGAAGATCAAGTCCGACCTGTGACCCATCAGCATGTTGTCACCGAGACTGTGGCACTCAGTGCCACATCCAGTCTATCCTGAAGCACTACCAGGGGCAGTGATGCACCCACCTCCCTGGGCAGCCCATTCCAATGCCCAGTGACCCTTTTTGTGAAGAGTATTTCCTAATGCCTAGCCTAGACAACCCCTAGTAGCTCAGGGCTGTGTTCTCTTGCCCTGTCACTGCTTCCTGGCTGCAGCCTCCTCTCAGGGAGATGTAGAGAGTGGCAAGGTCTCCCCTGAGCCTCCTTTTCCCCAGGATAAACAACCTCGGCTCCCTCAGCCACTCCTCACATGACTTGTTTTCCAGAACCCTCACCAGCCTTGTGCTCCAGACCCCTCACTAGCCTTGTTGCCCTTCTCTGGTCATGTTCCAACCTCTCCATGTCCTTCCTAGATTGGAAGACCCAGAACTGCACACAGCACTTGAAATGCAGCCTCACCTGTGCTGAGCACAGGGGAAGAATGACTGCCCTGGTCCTACTGGCCACACTGTTCCTGAACCATAATAGCCTGAGGAGCTGGATGAGGGAAATGGTGGGGAGGGGGTGGAGACAAAGAGTGATTGATTGTCGGCCATGAAGGGTCTTGATTTTCATATCCATTCAGACTGCATTAAAAGGTGCAGGGAGTCAATATAATTTGGACATTGCTTATATGCTTCTATAAACAGGAAAAATGCCAAGACAAAAGCTCTCTATTCATTGTTTGCAATAAAGTATATTCACTTGGAATACACTTCTGAAATTTGTCTAATTAACCACAGAAGAGTTGAAAACTTAAATTATTCCCAGAGGTATTTCTTGTTTGGGTGTTTTAAAGAAATGTTTACGAGTCTTTGCCACTGGATTCCTGATCTGAAGAGCTCAAGAAAGAAGAGGCCTCTGGAGCTGTAAAATGCATCAGCATCCTCCAATAGGCTGAGGATCTCTGCTCATCACAGCAGCAATGTACAGAAATGGGCACAGCTTTGTGGCTGCCCCAGCTCTGGGATGGGCCCTGGGCCTGGAGCAGGAGCAGCTCTGCAGGTACCCAAGGCCAGGGCTGTTGTGCTGGCCTGGGCAGATGGGATGGCAGCAGGGGCTGCAGAGCTCTCAGGAGCTCAGGGAGAGGGGAGCAGGGCACACAGGGAGCCTCCTTTTGCCTTGGCCAAGCACCTTGCCCATGGCTGGGGCTGACTCCTGTCTAAGCTGCAGCTGCTGCTGTGCCCTTGCCAGGGGCTGAGGCCGTGGGGCCACTGCCCAGAGCCCCTGCCCTGAGCAGAGCTGCGGGGCCAGAGCCGGCTGGGCTGTGCTGGGGAGAGGCCTTTGGTGCTGCACAGAGCTCAGGGCAGCTGGCACAGCTTGCAGGGAGCTGGGCTGGCCTGAGAGAGCCTGCCAGAGAAAGCAGCAGTGTCCATCTCAGCCTGGCTTACTGTGCAGGGGCAGGACTCAGCCCAGCCCTTGTGGGGCAGGACCAGCGCCTGGGGAAGGCATTGGAAACAGGCAAGTGGCCCAGAGAGGAGGCTGCTTTGTGCCCTTAGTGGCATGCACAGAGCAGGGAGGGGGTCCAGGACATTTTTCAGAGCCAGGCTGTCTCCAGCTGCTGCCAGCCCTGGCTGCTGAGCCCAGGTTTGCCTTGGGCTGAATGTGGCTGTGGCCCAGCTCCATCCTCCTGCAGGGCTCAGCACCTGTTCCCGGCCATGGCCAGCCCTGCCCGGCCTCTTTGCTGGCCCCGAGCCCGGCAGAGCCCGGGGCAGGGCTGTCAGTGCAGCCCACCGGTGCCACGGGCTGTGCAGGAGCTGGCAGAGGCTGCCCAGCAGGGAGGCCATGGGGCACAGAGCCCCAGGGCTGCTGTGGCACCATGGCACAGGGGCCATTCCCACCCGCAATGCTCCTGTCCTGGGCTGGGCTGCACAGGGACTGTGCCACCATGGCTGGGCCAGCAAGCTGTCAATGGAGGTCAAGTTGGCCATTTCTGCAGTAGAACCTTGTGGAGGAGGCCATTTTGAGTGGCTCCACAGCTCAGGAATCCAACAGGGAGGAGAAGCCTCAGAGATCATGCACAATGAGGGGGATCATTTAAACCTCATTTCCTTGGGCTGCTCCAGACTCCTTCTGGGTGATGTGTTGCATCACAGCCCTGCCCTGGGAAGGAAATTCCTTTGTCTTGCTACCAAGCTTGGGTCTCCTGCTATGTTGACGATTGATCCTTCATTCTTAGTGATTCCATTGCATCACAGTGGTCCTCTTGGTTCCATCAGACCCAGCTTTGTCATACTTGAACCTTGGTTCCATGAGATTCCATTGTATCACAATCCTCTCTTGGATTCCATGAGGCCCTGCAGTGTCAGAGTGCAGTCTTTGTTCCATGTGTTCCCGTTGCGACACAATGATCTCCAGCGCTCTGTGAGGCTTTTCTGTGAAACTCTGGACATTTGGTCCCATGAGATTTATGTTGTCACTGTCAGGAAAATCCACAAACCCAAGGTTTATGTCCAAAAAGGAGACAGAGGAGTTCTTCAACTTTATTTGAATAAATGAAGAGATTTCACCAGGGCACATGTCCGTAGGGTTTTCTCTCTTGAGGTTTCAGAGGGCTCAGCCTCCTTTTATCCTAAAGTCCCAGCTGCACGTTGCCCTCTTCTTTTCCCCACTGGCTGAGGTACAGGGAAGGTACAGCCTTCCCAACCTGCCTGCCCCATATTCCCCCTCAAACCTGGCATTTTCCCACAAAGTTCAGAAGTTAAGCCTTGTGCAGACCCTTGTCTGCTTCAGGAGCCAATCTGTCTGGGCCCCATAAAAAATCTGCTGCCAAAATTGAGTAGAAAAGTTATGACAAATTTCTAACACCTTAGCATTCATCCCTTCACCCATCAAATAATTTGTAAAAACATTAGCACACATCTTTCCTCTCAGACTGATGTTTCCTGTGCTGCTGACGGTCTTTTAAGCCCAGCCTTTGGCCTGACCTCTCTGCTGTTATGGTTTCATGGGCAGAGGTTGTTGTCTCTTCCCCCTTCCATGGGCAGCCTGGTGTTCAGCCATCTCCAGGAGAGCAGGGCCCCACCCCACATCATTGTGTCCTGTCTTTTTTGTCTTTTTGGAAGACAAAAGCCATCACTGGAAATGTGCCCTCCTTCCTCCATCTTCACAGGCGTTTGGCCCTGCCAGAAGGGTTTGCTTCTGGTTACCACAGGAAGAAGGAGACCACTGTGATACGGTGGGGCCCCATGGAACCAGGAGTTCATTGTGACACAGCAGAGCCACGTGAAGCCAAGGAACCATTGTGACACTGCGGATGCAAAACACCATTGTGACACTGGACACTGGGAAACTCATGAAACCAAGGGTCCACTGGAACCTTGTGGGGCCTCATGAAACCTCTGGGCCATTGTGACACTGCATGGCCTTGTCAGAGCTAAGGAGACCATGGTGAAACTTTGGGGCCACATGGAACCAAGGATTCCACTTTGACACTGAGGAACCTCGTGGAATCAAGGGTCCATTGTGACACTTTAGGACTACAGAGACGATTGTTGAGAGTACAGAGCCCCAAGAAACCAAAAGTCCACTGTGACAAATCAAGGCCTCATGGAACTGAAACACTAATCTTAGAATATTAGGGTTTTAGTTACCTTGCTGAAAACAATTAAAAGTTAGAAGGGAGTAGCTATCTGAAACTTAAATAATTGATTGTCTGTCATTTCATGTTTGCTCAGCTGCGCTTACAATGGGAAAAGACGAAACTAGCAAGCAGATCCAAAGGAACATAGACAATGCAACCAGAAACCCATTCTTTGGAAAATAGGACTATCCCTAGAAATCATTTATATTGTCAGTGATAGAAAAGGTCAAGAGTTTAGGGTGAGGAAGACTCACCTTACTTCCTCCTTTAAGATCCCTCCCCATGAAAACAACCCCAGACTTAATTTAAGAAGTCAATCTCGCATGCTTAATAGCTATTCAAACTAATTATCATAGGAAGTGGGAATGGGAGGGGCTGTTATTATGCATATGTATTTGTTTGAATCTTTTGCTAATAAACAGACTTTGTGATCACCTGTGATTTTGCAGTGCATTTTAAAGGATTACCTTGCGCTGCTGCCCAGCACTGAATAAGCATACACTTTTTAACTTTAAACTGTTAGAGAGTCTTTTGTCCGTCACAGTTGAGTATTGGTATTAGACCAATAATCATATTTTGGTAATTCAGAACCAAAAAGAGCATTGTGACACCATGGGGTCCCATGGACACAAATATCTACTGCAACAGTCTGGAACCTCATGGAACCAAGGGGTCTTTGTGACACTTCAAGGTCTCAAGGAACAAAGAAGTGCAAAGATCTCAAACATTCTTTGCAGGGTTCTGCCTTGAGGAAAGGGAACGTCCTCACTGGCACCTTGGGGTGGCACACACCTGAGAAGTGTGTCTGTTTGCAGTGAGGAAAATTAAAATTTTCAAATTGCTTAAAAAATTAAAAAAAGGAAAAAGCTCCTCTCCATCATTTATCATCAGTCCTGGCTCACCAGGGAGGTCCCAGAGGGCTGGAGGTGCCAATGTGATCCCATCCCCAAGAAGGGCTGGAAGGAGGATCTGGGGAACTCCAGGCCTGTCAGCCTGACCTCGGTGCTCAGAAAGGTGATGGAACAGATCACCTTGAGAGCCATCACAGGGCACCTACAGGATGGCTGAGGGATCAGAGCCAGCCAGTGTGGATTTCAATATCTGCATTGATGATCTGGATGAGGGAATTGAGTGACCATCAGCAAATGTGCAGATGACACCAAACTGGGTGTGAGTGTGGAACTGCTGGAGGGTTGGAGGGCTCTGCAGATGGACCTGGACAGGCTGGATCCAGGGCCCAAATCCAACAAGGTGAGGTTTAACAAGACCAAGTTCCAGGCCCTGCACTTGGCCACAACAACTCCAGGCTGGGAAGAGAATGGCTGAAGAGTGGCCAAGCAGAAAGAGAGCTGTGGGCAGGTATGGACTGCAGGCTGGACACGAGCCAACAGTGTGCCCAGGTTGCCAAGAAGGCCAATGGCACCTTGCCTGGATCAGGAATGGTGTGGCCAGCAGGAGCAGGGCAGTGATTCTTCCCCTGTCCTCAGCACTGGTAAGGCCACACCTCGAGAGCTGTGTCCAGTTCTGGGCCCCCAATTTAGGAAGGACATGGAGGGGCTGGAGAGTGCCCAGACAAGGGCAACAAGGCTGGTGAGGGGTCTGTAACACAATTCTTGAGAGGAATCGCTGAGGGAGCTGGGCTTGTTTACCCTCAAGAAGAGAAGGCTCAGGGGAGACAAGGTGGTTTCAGGGCACAGGTTGGACTTGATGATTTCCAAGATCTTTTACAGGCTGGCTGATTCTGTGATTCTTTGAAGCCACACGTGGAACAGCTGCAGGATGAGCCCTGGGCCTCCTCTTCAGAAGCTCCAGCAGCCCAGGTCCCTCAGCTTCTCCACACAGGCCCCAAGCCCATCCTGTCAGTCCTGCAGAGCCTCTCCAGCCCCTCCTCACTGCCCAGAACAGGGAGCCCCACACCCAGACACAGCAGCCCAGATGTGTCCCTCTGGCCTTTGGTGCCTGTGGCAAGGGAGCAGCACGAGGCACTGCAGGAGCCTGCAGACAATTCCTGAAGCACTTGTAGGATGATCCTGCTCCCCAAGCAATGTTCCCATGGTGCCAGCTCAAAAACTGAAATGGGAAGTGCAGCCATAGAGGACAGGGAAAATAGGGATGGGCTGTTTGCAGGGGACGGGACACAGATGGGCAAGATGCAGAAATGTGATTCCGAAAAGAAGAAATAAAGGAAGAGTGAAGCAGATGAAATGCTCGGGGCTTTGTGGGGGTTGCTACCAGGCAGCGGTGGCTCTGAGCAACAATGTCTGCAGTGGGACAGGAAACTCACAGCTCATGGGAACAAACTTTCTGGCTAAATGCAGAGGCCACAACAAACCTGAGTGGTTTCCCTGGTGTCCCCCAGCCCTTGCTGGCCCCAGGGGCTGATGGCATTTGTGCTCACTCAGCTCCATTTCCCCACAGCAGCACCATGGGGGTGCTGACGCCTGCTCTGTGCAGTGCAAACAGGGGCTCCTGAGCCAGTGCTGCAGTGTCTGTGCCTGCAAGGATATGGCACCTGTGTGAGCTGGGGGACAGGCCAGGGCTGCAGAGGGGGATGTTGTTGGCAGGTGCATGAGGACGCTCTGGGACGCTGCCCTGGGCTGTCCAGCACAGTGAGGATGGATCAGCCCCTGCTCTGCTGCTCCTTGCCAGGGTGTCCCCCTTGCAGAGACCTTGCAGAGCACCAGCCATATTATTTGCCCCCAGCCTGCCCACGGCCAGCCTGGGGCTGCTCACGGGGATTTTCTCTGCTCAGCATTGGCCTGGCCAAGTGTTGTGGAGAGAGCCTGGGCAAGGAACCTGGAGCCCCCAGGCCCTGCCCTGAGGCATCAGTGCTGCCCCAGCAGTGTCCATGGCCTGTCCCTGCTGCAGCCCCGGCACTGCCACCCCCAAGCCTGTGCCCAGCCCCGAGAGCACTCAGGCCCTGCAGCAACACGAGGGACAGGAGGGCAGTGGGGCAGTGGCAGGGGAGCAGCACTGGCAACACCAAGTGCTGCTGCTGCTGGGCACAGCTGCTGTGCCAGCACTGATCTGCCCCAGCTCTGCACACAGATATTGCTGCTGCAGCTCTAGAGAAGGGAAAAAATTGGGGAACTCTGGTGAAAACTTTGCTTGGAGATCCTTTAGTTCATTTATGGCCCCTGAGAGCACAGCCCCACGTTGTCATAGTCTATGGACACAGGGATGGTGGAGTGAAACCAAATGAGAAATGGCACAAACAATGACATTTCTTTGTGGACAGTATTAAAAAGAGGTAAAACAAGGCAAAAGAACCTCCAAAACGGAGCCAAGAAGTATCAAAGGTGGCTTTTATTACAAGTGTTCTGCAGAAATTGGCCAGCAGTTTTTAGTTTCTGGAAGCAGCCAGTCATCAGTGTCCACAGTGCAGCCTTGAGCTCCTGGTTCCTCAGGCTGTAGATGAGGGGGTTCAGGGCTGGAGGAACCACTGAGTACAGAACTGACACTGCCAGATCCAGGGATGGGGTGGAGATGGAGAGGGGCTTCAGGTAGGCAAATGTGCCAGTGCTCAGGAACAGGGAGACCACAGTCAGGTGAGGGAGGCAGGTGGAAAAGGCTTTGTGCCATCCCTGCTCAGAGGGGATCCTCAGCACAGCCCTGAAGATCTACACATAGGAGAAAACAATGAACACGAAACAACCAAATGATAAACAGGCACTAACAGCAAGAAGCCCAAGTTCCCTGAGGTAGGAATTTGAGCAGGAGAGCTTGAGGATCTGTGGGATTTCACAGAAGAACTGGCCCAGGACATTGCCCTTACACAGTGGCAGGGAAAATGTATTGGCTGTGAACAGCAGAGCATTGAGAAAGGCACTGGCCCAGGCAGCTGCTGCCATGTGGGCACAAGCTCTGCTGCCCAGGAGGATCCCATAGTGCAGGGGTTTGCAGATGGACACATAGCGGTCGTAGCACATGATGGTCAGGAGGAAATACTCTGTTCCAATGAAAAACAGAAATAAAAAAAGCTGGATGACACACCCTTCATAGGAGATGTTCCTGGTGTCCCAGAGGGAATTGTGCATGGCTTTGGGCACAGTGCTG
The DNA here is from genome assembly GCF_903797595.1 of Erithacus rubecula. Lineage (NCBI taxonomy): Eukaryota > Metazoa > Chordata > Aves > Passeriformes > Muscicapidae > Erithacus > Erithacus rubecula. Next base: position 38,196 of record NW_027635797.1, on the reverse strand, counting down.
CAGATGCAGCCCAGGTCAGTGAGGGCCAGATTGAGCAGGAAGAAGAACATGGGGGTGTGCAGGTGGTGGCCGCAGGCTACGGCGCTGATGATGAGGCCGTTGGCCAGGAGGGCAGCCAGGGAGATGCCCAGGAAGAGGCAGAAGTGCAGGAGCTGCAGCTGCCGCGTGTCTGCCAGTGCCAGCAGGAGGAATGGCTGATAGATCTGCTGTTGGACATTGCTTTACTCTGAACATTGTGGGCTAATTATTTTTCAATGTTTAAAGAAAACATTGAGAAGCTGGACAAGTAGAATGAGAGATAACAGAGGGAGGATATGTGACAAATAAATCTCTGAATGTACATTTAATTTATTTAAACACACACAGAGCATAATTCCAAATTTACGTAGTCTGTGAGTCAAGTTAGACAGTGAACTCAATAACGGAAGATGACAAAATATGTAGGGTGAAAATAATCACAAGAGAAAATTAGAAAAGCCTGTCCTCCTACTTGTAGCACTATACAAAGCTTTAGAAGGCAGGCTTGGAATGTAATATGTTACATTGAATGCGCTGCTGAAGAAAATAGAAAGATTTTACCTTCAGAAAAGTATCCACGCCTAGCTTTCCTAGGGCATCCTTGAGCTCCTAGTTTCTCAGGCTGTATCAGGGCTGGAGGCACCACGAAGTACAGAACTGACAGGGCCACATCCAGACATGGGGAGGTGATGGAGGGGGGCTTCTTACAGTGCTTGTGAAAAGATTCACCAAAAACAGGTGAGGGAGGGGGCTGGAAAGGGCTCTGGCCACAGTCTGTGGCTACAGCAAAGGTGGAGATAAAAAAAATGAGAAAGGGTAGAAATAATGACATTTATACATGGACAATATTTAAAACAGAAACAAAGGAGAAAAAAAACACAACAAAATCAACAAGAAATATCCAAGATGACTCTTACTGCAAGTGATTTGCAGAAATTGGCAAGCAGTTTATTGTTTCTGAACTCCGCCAGTCATAAGTGACCACACTGCAGCCTTGAGCTCCTGGTTCCTCAGGCTGTAGATGAGGGGGTTCAGGGCTGGAGGAACCACTGAGTACAGAACAGACAGGGTCAGATCCATGAATTGGGAAGAGATGGAGGGGGGCTTTAGGTGAGCAAACACTGTAGTGCTGAGGAACAGGGAGACCACGGCCAGGTGAGGGAGGCAGGTGGAAAAGGATTTGTGCCTTCCCTGCTCAGAGGGGATCCTCAGCACAGCCCTGATGATCTGCACATAACTGAAAACAATGAACACAAAACAGCCAAATCCTAAACAAGCACTAACTGTAAGGAGCCCAAATTCCCTGAGATAGGATTTGGAGCAGGAGAGCTTGAGGATGTGTGGGATTTCACAGAAGAACTGGCCCAGGACATTGCCATGGCACAGGGGCAGGGAAAATGTATTGGCTGTGTGCATGAGAGCATTGAGAAAGGCACTGGCCCAGGCAGCTGCTGCCATGTGGGCACAAGCTCTGCTGCCCAGGAGGATCCCATAGTGCAGGGGTTTGCAGATGGACACATAGCGGTCGTAGCACATGATGGTCAGGAGGGAAAATTCTGATGAAAGGAAAAAGACAAGTAGAAATAGCTGTGCCACACATCCTGAGTAGGAGATGTTCCTGGTGTCCCAGAGGGAATTGTGCATGGCTTTGGGCACAGTGCTGCAGATGCAGCCCAGGTCAGTGAGGGCCAGGTTGAGCAGGAAGAAGAACATGGGGGTGTGCAGGTGGTGGCTGCAGGCTACGGCGCTGATGATGAGGCCGTTGGCCAGGAGGGCAGCCAGGGAGATGCCCAGGAAGAGGCAGAAGTGCAAGAGCTGCAGCTGCCGCATGTCTGCCAGTGCCAGCAGGAGGAAGTGGCTGATGGAGCTGCTGTTGGACACTTGCTGTGTCTTGGCACAGGGATCTGTGAAAAGGTTAATCATGGAATAGTTCAGTTTGGAGAGAATTTAAATATCCCAGCACAGCTTGGTGGCACTTTCCCCCCACTGCCTGCCCAGGGCTCTGCTGCCTGGAGCTGTCCCTGCCAGCAGCTGCTTCCCTCTGCTCAGGAATGGGCCCTACCAGTGCTGCCAGAGCCCAGCCCAGCCCTGCGGGCTCTGCTCTGCTCTGCAGACCCCTCCCACCACAGGGCACTGCCCAGGGTCAGCTCAGCCTCTGCAGGCTCTGATGGCAATGTCACAGCAACAATGAGGAGGCTGGAAAAGCGACAGTGATGCTGACTGTAAGGGACCTTGTGCTGATTTCTCCCTTCACCTTGTTTATTACGATGTAGAGATTTTTTGTTTTTAATTTTTGTCAACCTGAACTGAGAGATGAATATCAGTGTGCTATTTCCCATCCAGGCAACCCAGAGCAGTAGATTTAATAACAGCTCCTGCCTTGCTGTGCTCCTGTATAATCTAATTCAAAATACTCTGGAGTGAAATGTCATGCTAGAGTCATGACACATGAATCCTGAACAATGGAGCATCCTCCCAACATAAGGAGAACACTTCCAAGCCTTACCAGCTCTCTCCTTCCACCCAGACTTTCTCCCTCAGTGCTGTGAGCAGCTCCCAGGGCTGGCTGAGAGCTGTCCCTGGCTGGCAGCAGAGTCCCTGCCCCAGCACAGCACCCTGGGCTGCAGGACCTGGACACCCCTGGCTGCTCTACACAAGAAACAATCAGAGAATGTACTCACAGAGTCTGTAGGCATTGGGATGTTCCAGCTTTAGGAGATCACTGCAGGAGCTGCAGCTGCCTTGTCCTGCAGCCAGAGGCTCCCTGTTTCAAGGGCTGGGATTGATTCTGCCCCAGTCACTTGTGTGCATCTTCCCAGCCCTGACTGATTGAAGCTCTCTGTGCCTCTGTGCTGTGCCTGGGGTGGCTGCAGGCAGTGCCCTCAGCCCTGCTGGGCTGGGAGAAGAGCTGCTCATCAAGAGAAATGTGCTTTTGAAGCTCTTCTTAATAGCTAGGATGGCCCTCTGTGCCAGAAGCCCAGCCCAGCTCAGCAGCACAGACACAGCACAAGGACTTTAATGACACTCTTGGGGAGTTGTGCTTATGCCCTGAACATCAGTCCCTGAGAGGGAGCTGGAGAAACCTCTCAAGAACTCCAAGTCAGAAATAAACTCTTAAGTTTCTTAAAGTTTTAATGGGTCTCACTGACAGACACAACTGAGAAAGCGTCCCCAGGTTCTAGTTAGAGCAGGAGAGAAGCCATGTCTTGGTGGCCTGGGGCACAGCAGGGACTGTGCCACCAAGGGCTGGGAGGAGACACCTTGTCCTGAGACACTGGGGCCTCCTGGCACAGCCCCAGCAAGGCTGGCCACTGTCACCCCTTGTGCTGCTCTCAGCATCCCCCCCACATCCCAGTGGCCTCAGGGATCTGCCAGGACCAGTCCCTGGGGAGCCTTGGTCAGGAATGGCCCTGGGGGGCTCCTTCATGCTTCCAAGGACTGCAGGTTTTTCAGAAGGCTTTGGGTTTTGCTTTTGCCTTGCAGTCTCTGAGAGCTTTGTGCAATCATGACCTCCAATTATCTACTTTAATTAGTCCCTTGAAAGCCCTTCTCAGTAACAACACTCAGTGGGATCCATTAATGCTTTGAGACACTTTGGGGTTTTTTTCTGTCTTGGACTCCTGGAAAGGTTTGTCAAATCTCCTCTCAGGCCCTCAGGTTCCGAGGCTCAGCACCAAATGCACCAAGGGGCTCATTGGGATCAACAAGTCCTGACAAACTATGGCTGTGCCTTGATTTCCCTCTGGTCTGGTGCAGTTCATTAGGAATGTTTCCTAATAGAGTTAAGGAGAAATATTTCAAAGAGCTTCTAAGAAATGCACATTCCTATTTTAAAGGATGTCTTTTATTCCTGTTCACTTTAGAGCAGAGGTGACTGCAGCATTCTGTGATTGATGTTAATCCAGGGTCTTTCCTCAGGATGTCTGGTCAGCTCAGAGAAGCTGTGCCTTGAGATCTGACCCAGTTTGGACAACCTTCCTGCACATTCCCCAACCTCCTCCTGTTTGTCCACACTCACCTGGGACCTGCTTTGTTTGGAGAGATGCTGCACACAGCCAAAAAGAAGTTTCCCCCCTTTTTTTCCCTCTCTTTTTTAAGCAATCTAAAACTCTTGAATTTCCTCATTCAAAAAAGACACTTTCAATTAGTGTGGCAGCCGAAGTTGGAGGAGGTTCCCCTTCCCCAAGGCAGAACCCTGCAAGGAATGTTGAGATCTTTGCACTTCTTCGTTCTGTGAGACCTTAAAGTGTCACGAAGACTCCTTGGTTCCATGAGGTTCCAGACTGTCACAGTAGATATTTGGGTCCATGGGGCCCCATGGTGTCACAATGCTCTTTTTGGTTCTGAATTACCAAAATTACCAATTACCATGGGGCCCCGTGAAAGGAATTTTTTAGACCTTTGGGCTCCTTGATTCCACAAGGCCTTTTTTGTCACCATGGACTCTTGGTTCTGTGAGGTTCTATGCTGTCACAATGGAGATTTGTGTCCATGGGGCCCCACAGTGTCACAATGCTCTTTTTGCTTCCATGAGACCTTGATCTGTCACACTGACTTTTGGTTCCTTGAGAATCTGTACTCTCAGCAATGGTCTTAGCATCACAAGAAACCCTTGGTTCCATGAGATTCTTGAGTGTCAAAATGGAATCCTTGGTTCCAATTGGCCCCACAGTGTCACCATGGTCTCCTTGGTTCTATTCAGTGGCCATTCAGTGTCACAATGGCCCATAGGTTTCATAAGGCCCCACAATGTCACAGTGGACCTTTGGTTCCATGAGTTCCCCCCAATGTCACAAGAGTCTTCTTGGATTCACAGTGTCAAAATGGTTCCTTGGCTTCACACAGCCCCGTTGTGTCACAATGAACTCTTGGTTCTATTAAACCCTACAGGGTCACAGGGATTTCCTTGGTTCCGTGAGGTTCTGTAGTGTCACAATGGACGTTTAGTTCCATGTTATCCACAGGGTCACAGTGGTTTCCTTTTTCCTGTGGCACCCAGCAGAATACCCCACTGGCAGGGCCAAATGCCTGGGAAGAAAGAGGAGAAGCAGACATTTGGAGTCATCGTTTTTGTCTTCCCAGGTCACAGTGCCATGGGGTGGGGCCCTGCTGTCCTGGAGGTGGCTGAACACTGGCCTGTCCACAGAAGAGGGAAAAGACAACAACCTCTGTCCATGGAACTACAACAGCAGAGAGGTCAGGCTTGAGAGGAATGTTGCATTTTTCTTTGCAAACAAGCTATGGATATCTGTTGGTAGATAGAGTTAGCACTAAGAGGTAAAAGAAACAAAGGGGGGCATTCCACTGATTGATAAATGGGAAAAGAGATTTGCTTTTACAAAAAAACTGTAGATTTGCTGGTAATTGAAATTGGATATCAGAAGATGAAAGAAGCAATTGGGGGGGGGGATGAAAACTATGAATTCTGTAAGAATTAAAAAATTAAAAGGGAGAGTTGCAGAGAGGAATCTCAGGCATCAGGTGTTCCAGGAAGTCTGGGCTTCTCAAGTACCTCAGCCACTAAGGAAAAAGAGAGGGAAATGCGGCAAGGAAAACAGGATAAAAAGGAGGCTGTGTCCTCCAAAAATTTGAGAGATCCCAGGGCAATGTGCCATGGCCTCTCCCTTTATTTGAATAAAGAAAAAGTACTCCTCTGTCTCCTTTTTGGACATAAACCTCTGGTGTTTGTGGATTCATTTTCCTTACAGACTGAAGGCTGGGCTTAGAAGACTGTCACCAGCACAGGAAACATACATCTGAGAGGAAAGATGTGTGCTACTGTCTTTACAAATCATTTGATGGGTGAAGGGATTGGTGTTACAACCTTTGAAATGGGTCATAATGTTTCTACTGACTTTGGGCAGCAGGTTTGTTACCAGGTCCAGACAGCTTGGCTCCTGAAACAGACAAGGGTCTGCACAAACCTGAACTTCTTAATTTGGGGGGAAATTCCAGGTTCAAGGGGGAATATGGGGTACACGGGTTGGGAAGACCGTACCTTCCTAGTACCTTTGGCAGTGGGTAAAGGAAAAGGGCAACGTGTGGCCAGGAGTTTAGGAAAAAGGGAGGCTGCACCCTCTGAAAACTTAAGAGAGAAAGCACGGTGGGTGTGTACCCAGGTAAACTCTCATCCTTTATTCAAATAAAGTTGAAAGTGTGCTCTGTCTCCTTTTTGGACATAAACCTGTGATGCTTATGGATTTTCCTGACAATGACAATATGAAATCTCATGGAACCAAGTGTCCACAGTTTCATGGCGCAGCCTCATGGAGCACTGAAGACCATAATGTCACAATGGGAACACATGGAACAATGACTCCATAGCAACATTTCAGGGCCTCATGGAATGCAAGAGATCCTTGTAAATGGATGGAATGGAAATTCATGGAACCAAGTGCTCACTGTTTTATAGCAAGGCCTCATGGAATGATGGATACCATTGTGTTGCAATGGAAACACATGGCACAAAGGCTCCACTGTGACCCAGAAGGGCCTCATGGAATGCAAGAGATCATTGTGATGCACTGGAAACCCATGTAACCAAGGCTCTGTTGGGACAAACCTGGGCCTGATGGAACCAAGGAGACCACTGTGATGAAATGGAATCTCAAGAAACCTTGGGTCAATTGTCAACACATCAGGCTCTCATAAAACTAAGGAGAACATTGTGACACAATGGATTCTTATGGAACCAAGGCCCCATTGTGACAGCGCAGCCTGATGGAAACCCAGTGCCACTGGGACATGCCTAGCCTTGGAGGAAGCAAGTGTCCACTGTGACACAGCAAAGCCCCATGAATCACAGGAGAGCACAGTGACACCATGTAATCTTGGGGAACAAAATGTTAATTGTAAACAGAGCAGGGACTCATGGAAGCCAGGAAACTATTGTTATGCTGCACTTTGTCACAATGGGGCCCTGCTGTGTGAGTATCCATTTCCCCACAATCTGATGGGTCCCATGAGGCCCCACTGTGTCTCAATGTCCCCTTGCTTCCACAAGCCATGGCACAGTCCCAATTGCCCCTGGGTTCCATGAGGCCATGCTATTTTCAGAATTGACTCTTGCTTCCATGAGATTTCATTGCATCACAATGGTCCCCATGTTTCCATGAGGCTGTGCTGTGTCACAAAGGACACTGGATTCCACAAGAGCTGGCCATGTCCCAATGGCAAAAGGGTTCCAGGAGGCCATGCCATGTCACAATTGACTGTTGCTTCCATGAGATTCCATTGTGACACAGAGCTCTCCCACACCCCATGAGGCCTTGATCTGCCACCATGGTGTCTTGTTTCTACTATACCTGTCAAAATTTTCCTTGCCCTTGTGGTCCATCTGGCCCCTCTCTGTCAGAATTGACTTTTGATTCCATTGCATTACAACACTTCCTATGTTTCCATGACCTGCCCTGTGTCTCAACGGACACTGGATTCCACAAGAGCTGGCAGTGTCCCAGTGGCTCTTGTCTCCTATTCAGCTCCACTCTGTCAAAATAAAGCCTTGGTTTCTAGAGATTTCACTGTGTCACAATGTTCTCCTTAGTTTCCTGAGAACCTGATGTGGTGACAATTGACCCTTGGTTCCTTGAGATTTGATTGCATCACAGTGGTCTCCTTCGTCTTATAAAGCCCAGGTTTATCACAACAGTTTCAGGATATTCCATTACAACATAATGGTCTCCAACACTCTATCAGGCTGCACCGTGAAAGAGTGGACACTTGGTTCCATGGGATTCCATTGGGTAACAATGTTCTCATGTGTTCCATTAGGCCTGGCTCTGTCACAATGGACACTTGCTTACACCAGCCCTGGAAATGTCCCATTGGCACCTGGGTTCCATCAGGCCCTTCTGTCTTGAAAATTTACCTGTTCTTCCAGTACATTCCATTGCCTCACAATGGTCTACTTGGTCCCATGAGGTCTCTCTGTGTCACAATGCAGCCTTGGGTTCTTGACATTCCATTGCCTCACAATGGTCTCCTGTGTTCATTAGGCCTAGTGTGTCACAATGGACACTTGGTTCCATGAGCAGTGGCAGTGTCCCAGTGGCACTTGTGTTCCATGACACCCTGCTGTGTTACACCTGACAGTTTGTTCCATGAGATTCCATGGAGTCACAATGGTCACTTGGTTCAATGGGGCCCCTCTGTGTCTCATGGCCCCTTTGCTTCCATGAGCCATGGTATGGTCCTACTTGCACCTGGGTTCCATGAGGCCATGCCATGTTCACAATTGACACTTGCTTCCATGAGATTTCATTGCATGACAATTATTCCCCATGTTTTCATGAGGCTGTGCTGTGTCACATGGACACTGGGTTCCACATGCCCTGGTGATCTACCAAAATATGAGTATTGGCCTAATACCGATACTCAACTGTGATGAACAAAACACTCTTTAACAACTTAAAGTTAGAAAGTGTATGTTTATTCAGGTCTGGGCAGTAGCATGAGGTAATCCTCTAATACGAACTGCAAAATCACAAGTGATCAGAGAGTCTATTTATTGACAAAGGACTTTAACAAATGCATATTCATAATAACAGCCCCTCCCATCCCCACTTCCTATTGTAATTAGCTTGAATAGCTGCTAAGCATGAGTGATTGACCTCTAAATTAAGTCTGGGGTCATTTTTTGTGGGGAGGGATCTTAAAAGGAAGAAGTAAGGCGAGTCTTCCTTGCCCCAAACTCTCAACCTTTTCTATCAATGACAGTACAAATGATTTCTGGGGATAGTCCAATTCTTTAAAGAATGGGTTTCTGGTTGCATTTTCTATGTTTCTTTGGGTCTCCTTAATAGTTTCATCTTTTCCCATTGTAAGCACACCTGAGAAAACATAAGATGACAGACAATTATTTATTTAAGATTCAGATAACTACCTCAAGTCAGGTTTTCTTTCTAACTTCTAATTTTAAATTATTTAAGCAAGGTCTATCTATCCATTTACTATTTAATTAATTCTAGTAAATAACTAACTTTTAACTAAAATCCTAATATTTCTAAGATTAGTGTTTCATTCCCCATTTCTTCTTTGAACTGAGTAATTTATTTTACCCAATATGGGGATTTCTCTTCACCTAAGACACATGGCAGTGATCTCTTAAGACCAAGTCATACGCCTTTGACAGCGATGCTAAGTCTGCCACTTGTAGTATCTTCCTGTTGGGTGTTGAATGTTTTTCTATTACTGTGTCAATTTAAATAATTTTTCCCCTTATCATGCTAATGGAGTTTTCCAGGTTACACCCAGGATTTTTGACAACTCTAGACAAAAGGGGTAGGTGAGAGCGGCTTCCGGAGGGGTTACTCATGTTTCTGGTGAGCAGAGCTGAGAGGAGGAACCCCCCACACACACCCTCCCCCCTCCCCGTCTCTAGCCATGAGGCCAAACACAGGAGAGCCAGACGGTCTGCGATCACCTGTCCTGCATCTTCCCTGCTACAGCCTCCTACCTCTGAGGACTCAGCTGACCACCTTTCACAGTGTGACCAGAGGGTTTGCCAATTTTAAATATTTAATTTCCTTTAGAGATAGGATTTAGGAGTAAAGACAATGCAGTCTTAAAACTCAAAAAAAGGTACAAGAAGAAATTTATTAATAACACACACACAAAAAAAAATATTCAGAATAAGATTCTTAGATTATTCCCTCCTCCCTTCATTCCACATTTCTTACCAACCACATACAGTGAACATTTCAGTCAGTTATCCACTCAAATAATCATTTCAGTTCACTTAAGAGAGAAAAGTTCCTTTTTCTGCTTTAGACTTAGGGGGTGTCTTTACCTTCAGAGTCCACATCCGCCGGGGACCTACAGAACAATGAATTTTCCTTTCATTCCCACAGTCCTTCCAGAGCCGCGTATATGGGTTACGATGCACACATGGGGTATTACTTTTAAAGGCAGGCTGCTGAAAAACAAAATCCTCTTCATCTCCTTCTCTATCAAATGTCTCTGTTCATATTCCAGTCCCAAAACAAAGAGCTCAATTTCCCGAGGCAAAAAAAAAGTCGTCATCTTAAGCACACATCCTCCCCAAATATATTTCACAGTTTAAAGGAATTTTAGTGAAGTCACAATTCCCTCATAGCCCCACAAAAAGGTTTTCAGCTACTTATCAGTTGCATCTTTTCAATCTCTTCCCATCAGGAACTTTATCTTCACTCCGCTGACCTCTGTAGTCTCCATGCTTTATTTCTTCTCATTTAGGGGAGCTCAGGAGATTGAGAATCTTATTTAGGCACTAAGAAGTCAAAATTGTGTCCAGATAGTGAAAAAGCTGGAGGCCTCTTCTAGCACATGGAGAGCCGAGATGAGCCGAGCCGGGCCCCCTGCAGAGCCAGTGTTGAGCTGGGCCCCGGCAGAGCCGGTGCCGGGCCAAGAGGCTGGGCTGGGCCCCAGAACAAGCCCGGAGCCGGGCCGGGGCTCCGGCCGGGTATCCCCACTTCTCTGGAGGCCGGAAGCTGAAAAAGCCCCTCAGAACTTGATCCACTGTGATTTGTGAAAGTGAAATAACTTTGCATTAGTTTCCCGAGCTGTCCAGCACCAAATCAGCTCTCTGATTGGAGCCAGCAGCCCACAGGAGAAGTTCCCGGAGACGGGACAGCCCCCTCCATTCCCGGTCCATGTGGAGCTTCCCCTGAGGGGAAACCACCCTTCCCGCCAAGCATGTGAAACCAACACACCACCAGAACCCAAACAGTGAGTGAGGAGCTGCCCTCTCCAGCCCCCTCCCACCCGAGACCAGCGTGGCCACTGCTGCCCCCTCCTGCCTCCGCTCCCGCCCACTTCTCTGCTGCTGCTGGGCTGTGCTCTGTCTGCAGGACTGGGACCGAGTGCAGAGAGAGCGTGCATGCAGCTAAAGAAAGGACTGGAACCAAGTTATCTGGTCTGTTTTGTTGGTAATTTTAACAACTGCTGTTTTTTCTGCTTGTATGGTTAGAGGTATTAGTAAAAGAGCGGTTATTCCTAATGTCTTATCTCTGCCTCAGAGTTCTTGATTCAAACAATTATAATACTTGGAGTGGAATTAAAATCTCTATTTCAAAGGAAAACTTCTGCCTTTATTGGCAGACCCCTGTCTTTGAAACCAGGACACTTCCAATTCCCAAGAAGTACAGCAATAGACAAGAGCAAACTTACATTAACTAAAATAAGCAGCACAGTGATTGGGTGAATTAAGGCACTAAGCAAACCAGTTGCTGTTGGTGACCATCCAAATATCACATCCCACCAATGACGAGACAGATGTTCTTCAACTCATTAAAAAACATCTTTTGTGGTCTCTATATTAAGATGTATCATGATCAAAGTCCTTTTCCCTGCATCTTGAATCTCTTTTAAAATTTTTCTTCATTCCTGGTGTTTCAGTAGCTGAATGACTAAAGTTAAATTCATACCTATAGGCGCACACAGTATTTCTTGCACAGTAACCAGGTTTGCCTTTATGTACTGATGTGATATTACAGGTGCCTGATAGGAAAATTGGCATCCTTTGATTTTAGCAAAATTGCAAACACATAAATTGAACTAAGTCTCATTCACAACTTGATTGTCTATTGTTATGGTGTGACATGCTGTTTTAAGACAGACACAACCTTGTCCTATATACACAAGTGAAGTTGTTTGGTTGGTTAGATGCATCTCAAAGTGGCAAATGCTTTGGTCCATGTCCAGGCAAGTATCTTTGTCATTTTTTAAAGTTCCCTCACATATATATCCCAATTGTTTTCTCATAGAACAGGGCTCTAGGTAAATGGCCTGCCATTTTCCTTCAACTTTTCGTGCCCACATTCTATATTCAGAAGGATACAGTACAGTCCCTTCATGATTTAGTCCTAGAGCAACTATTGGGTGTATTAAGCTCACAGATGCATTATGTATAGTTAAAACAAAAGCTGTCACTGTATTTGTCTCAGGGTTATAGGTAATATTAACCAAAACCCACCAAGGTTGAAGCTCTCTTTCCATTTCAGAGGCATTATCCCAAACAAATTTAAGAATTTCAGCAGGGAATATTCCTTGCTCACCTTCCTTGGTAACTGCAGCAGCCGCTGACTGCATCTACATTTGTGCTTGAGTACATCCAAGAGCCAGAGAAATGCTTGCACTAGCTGTGCCTGGGGCTTTAATTATTACTTCATGGTCCTGCTCTTCTATGTTTTCCCATTTTGGTAATATTTTGGCTAGTTTCCAATGATTGTTACATGGTGCTAATAAAGAAGATTGCAAAGGCTGTTGTAAATCAACTAAATCACTTCCCATCACAGTCAATTTGTTCATTGACACCTCCAAATCTATTTGGTTTAAAACTCCCAATCTTATTCCTAATATTCCAGTGACGTCTCTCTCTTTCTTACAGCTAGAGGGCATACAGTTTTGAAGCCAAGTAGTCCATTCCACAAAAGGAGTTTTGAGAAATGGTGCACATTCTGGCCGAATGGTAGAAGCATTTACTTGCATTCCCATTTCTACTCGCTTCAGAGGTTATCCTGGGTTAGTTAGCAGTCTCTGAATTCTTGGTTTTTTAATAGCATATGGTACAATTTTAGTAATGGTGGGAATTATAAGTTTTTCCTTTTTCTTTGAAATAATTGGAGTTTGGATTGTTACAGCCTTCTCTGACACTGGTGGGGTTGATTTGGCTTTGATTTTGTGAAACTCAATGCAGTATTGAGTAACAATAAAATCAAGATCAAACCCTTTGGCTGCGCATCCTTCAATTTTAAGTCTAAATTCAGGACATGTGGTCAAACATTTGTCACAGCATCCAGGACCAACTTGGATCAGTTCCATGAGTGGATGGTGAGCCTCATGGAACCCATCTTGTATGAATGCATATTCACATTCTCAAACATTCCTCTCTTCCCTCATATTTGCATTTGTGTCCCTTATCATTCAGCTCAAAGCCCTACAAGAGTAGGGATAGTAAGCTTTCCCTTGGCATTAATAAATCTCGGTTACATTGTACTGATATGTTGTTGTTTTGACTCTTATTATAGTTGTGTGTCTATTATTATAGTTGTGGCAATGACCACAAGGGTCACAATCATTTGCATTATGTCCATGATATATGTAAGTCCATTACTCCCTGTTCTTGGTGAATTTCAGCTTCAGGTCCCTGTTGCCTGGTGCAGTTTCCCAAATTTCTTCAGGAGCCTTCTTCACTCGGGAGTGATGGATCCACGCCTTCTGTTCCTTGATCTTGACTGCCGTGAAGGTGGTGAGGAGCACCTGGAATGGTCCTTCCCACTGTGGTTCCAAAGTCTTCTCTGCAAAAGACTTAACATATACATAATTCCAGGTTGTACATGATGTACTGGCCCATCTAATTCTTTGCTTTGGGCCCCAGCCACATATTTTCCAATTTCTCTAAGTTGTTTATTTAGGGATACCATGTATTTGTGTAGAGTTTGTTCCTCTACTTGAATGGGTGCTATTCCTTCTTGGACTGCCTATGGTCTCCCATACAATATTTCAAAAGGGCTTAATTTCCCTTTTGTTCTTGGTTTTGTTCTAATCCGTACTAATGCCAGTGGAAGAGCCTGGGGCCAAGGCAAATCTGCCTCTTGCCCCAGTCTAAAAAATTATTGTTTGATCATATGGTTCATTTTGTTTACTTGGCCACTGGGTTGAGGGTGATATGAAGAATGCAATTTCTAATCTATTCCCAAGTGGTGACTAATTTTCTGTACAATTTTTGAGATAAAATGTGGCCCTCTATCAGAAGATATAGTGGCTGGGACTCCAAAACATGGTATTATTTCTTGTAACCATGCCTTGGTCACCTCTCGTGCCTTAGCTGTCCGAGTAGGGAAGGCTTCTGGCCATCCTGAAATGTATCTGTTAACACTGATAAGTAATGATACCCCCCCTTTCCTGGGCAATTCTGTAAAATCAATTTGCCATTGCTGCCCAGGTACACAGCCCTTCCTAATTTGTCCACCTTCAGGCTTTGGAATGTTTTTAGGATTAGTTCGGAGGCAAAGACCACACTAACAAGTTACTTGTGTAACTGTGCCTTGTAATTTTCTAGACAGAATTCTATCCTTTAAATAATTGTACAGGGCGTGTATTCCCCAATGTGTTTTCTCATGTTCTTTTAGCACTAGTGACCACAACAAGTAAGAAGGTGCTACAACTTTACCTTCTTTGGTTACAGCCCAACCTTCCTGGTTATAAGTTGCTTCTTCTTCCTTAATAAGTTTTTCATCCTTTTTGTTATATACTGGCTTACCTTCAATAGAGATCTTTCCATCTGGAATTAATGCTGCCTCGACTATTTCATTGGGTACCTCACCTTTGGCTGAGTTTTTTGCCTCTCTGTCCGCCAGCATATTTCTTTCTTCCAATTCTGAACTCACTTTTTAGTGTTACCTCATGTGCATAGTAGCTACCTTTTCAGGTAACTGAACTGCATCTCATAGTTTTAGTATTCCTTGGGCATGTTTAATATTTTTTCCTTGTGAGTTCAGCAGTCCTCTTTCTTTCCAAATAGCTCCATGTGCATGTACCACTCCAAATGCATACCTTGAGTCTATATAAATGTTGATTTCTTTTCCTTTTGCCAGCGCTAAAGCCCGGGTTAAGGCAATAATTTCAGCTTTTTGTGCAGAGGTGTTTGTTGGCAATGGTTCAGACTCTATTACCTCTCTGCTTGTGGTAACCTCATACCCAGCATGTCTTTTTCCCCCTGATGATACAGCTGCTCCCATCAGTGAACCAGCTCTCAGCGTCCTTGAGAGGGATGCCCTTCAGATCCAGGTGACTGCAGTAGGTGGCTTCAATGGTCTCCAGGCAGTTGTGGATCACTGGTTCTCCCATGTTCCTGCTGAGGAAAGAAGCTGGGTTCACAATGTTAGTTACCACAATTTCAACATCATCTTGTTCTACCAGTATGGCCTGGTACTTCAGAAATCTTTTTGGGGAAAGCCAATGTCCCTCTTTTGCCTCTAGGACTGAAGACACTGTGTGGGATACTAGCATGGTCATCTTCTGGCCTAGGGTGAATTTGTGTGTCTCTTGGATGTTCCCTGCTGCTGCTGCAGCAGCTCTGAGGCACCCTGGCCACCCCTTGGCTGCCATGTCCAGCTGTTTGGAGAGGGAGGCGACTGCCCTCTGGTACAGCCCCAGGTCTTGTGCTAGTACTCCCAGAGCAATCCCTTGTTTTTCGTGAGAAAACAGAAAGAATGGTTTACTCACATCTGGAAGTCCCAGGGCTGGAGCTGACATAAGAGCCTTCTTCAGTTGGTTGAAGGCTTGTGTTGCTTCTGTTGTCCACTGAAGATCCCTGCTCCCTTCCGTAATTAAGGCATATAGGGGTTTAATGAACAATCCATAATTATAAATCCACAGTCTGCACCACCCTGTCATGCCCAGAAAGGTTCTCAGTTTTTTCACTGTCTGGGGTTTCGGGTTTGGCATGTTGCTTCCTTATGGTCTTGCCCCAAGGTCCTTTGTCCAAGCACTGACTTCATATCCCAGGTAAATCACTGTTTCACCATCTGGGCTTTCTTTTGGGATACCCGGTACCCCTGCTAACCCAAAAAGTTTAGGAGGCTCACTGTCCAATCCACACATGCCTCCTGGGTCCGGGTGGCTGTTAAGAGTTCATCCACATACTGAAGCAGCTGTCCTTCTCCTGGTGGGGGTTCCCAAAACTCCAAATCTTTTGCCAGCTGTTCTCCAAATATAGTAGGGAAGTTCTTGAACCCCTGGGGCAGTACACACCATGTGAGCTGAGTTTTACGTCCAGTTTTGGGATTCTCCCATTCAAATGCAAAAATTATCTAGCTGGCTTTATGGAGAGGGAGGCAAAAGAAAACATCCTTCAAATCTAAAACAGTAAACCAGGTTAGTTCTGGTGTTAAAAAAGTTAACAAGGTGTAGGGGTTAGCAACACTGGGCATAAATCTTCAGTTATCTTATTAACAGCTCTTAAATCTTGTACTAACCTGTATGATTAATCATGCTTTTTTTAGGGGCACTGGCACTCTTTCAATAGTTCTATTTGAAAAAATTTTCAACGATTGGGTTAATTCCTTCTCTGTCTTCCCTTTTTAAGGGATATTGTTTGACCATTACTGATTGTTCTCCTTCTTTAAGCCAGATTTGTACTGGTAGAGCATTCTTTGCTTTCCCTGCTATATTAGAGGCCCAGGCTTCAGAGAACACCTGATCTCTTTTTTTTTTTTTTTTTTTTTTATAATTTCTTCTTCATTTTCAACTTAACAATTCCATATGTTGTT
The DNA here is from genome assembly GCF_903797595.1 of Erithacus rubecula. NCBI lineage: Eukaryota > Metazoa > Chordata > Aves > Passeriformes > Muscicapidae > Erithacus > Erithacus rubecula. Next base: position 21,928 of record NW_027635797.1, on the reverse strand, counting down.
GATCTTTTACCTCCAAACTAATTTCCCCATTTTTAAATATTATTTTTGCTTCCAGCTACTCTAGCAGATCCCTGCCTAAAAGTGCAGATGGAGCTTTAGGGATATGCAAAAATCGGTGAATTCCCCAGTCTTTTCTCACTTCATACTTTTATGGTTTAGAAAAATATGCTTTTTCAGGTCAACCAGTAGTCCTTTTACATTTTCCTTTATTATTGCTAGTAGGTTTTTGGGGGTTTTTTTTGTCTCTGGTTTACACCCCTCTTCTCAATAGCTGAAAACTCTCCAGGCCTCATCTAGCAAAGTCTCCAAGTTCCAACAGTCTGGGACCCACATCTTCTGGAGCTTTCACTTGATGTCACCTGTAGATTGCCCTAAAAACAAGTTTTCCAATTGTAGTATTCTCTTATCAAATTCAGGATCCAGAGTGGTGTGTTGACACATTCCTCCTCGCAACTGATCTAGATATTATAGAAGCATATATATATATATATATATATATATATATATATAAGCAGTTTGGGAGGAATTCTATTTAATAACATAAACATAAAATAGCATAACATAAAATAGGGTGGATACTGTTGGGTTGGCTCTTGTGACTCAGGAATTGGGAGGGGACTCCCATATTAATTACTGTTCTCTCAAGTGAGGATGAAGCAGGGGATGAAGCAGAGGTAAAACCTGAAGTTGATGGCAATTCCAAATCTACTTCCCCTACCACCCTCTCTCTTCCTTGTCTTTTAGGGGGTGGTCTGAGCACTTCTTCTGTCTCCTCTTCCTGAGTCTCCATACTGTAGCTGTTTTTTTCTTTTAGAGTTGGTGTTTTCCAACCCCAGGGTCTGCAGCCTTGAGTCCAGGTACTTCTGAACCCTGGATGCAGAGCCCTCAGCTACTCACCAGCGAAGAACAAAAGGCTTGAGACCATGCTGCAAAGTTCCAAGGATAACTTTATTGTCCTTGAAGGGAAATGCTAGCAATGGTCTAATTATATCAGATAACAAAACTCTTTATATAGGTTTCCAGAGGACTGAGTTTCTAACCAATTATCTTAAAACTCTAAGTGAGAAAAGAACCAATTAACTTGTAACTTTAAGAGCCAATAGAAATCATAAGAGATAATGAACAGGGTTTTCGGTAGGGGAGGGGGGAGTTACGTTTGAAGGAATTTCTTTGTTTCATGGGATGGCATCCCAGGGGTATGCTTTAGGGAGTGTAACAACATCTACACCATACAATATGCCTTGTCAGGATGTGTACACCTTTGACTTATTGAGCATGTGCTGCAACACCTCCTGGGTTTTTTCTTATTAGCTTTATTATCTTTTTCAAGAGCCAACACTAAAGGGTCAGAGGGTGGTCTAATTCCACAAGCCCTTTGCCACTCAGGGTGATTTCTAATGGTGAAAAACATGTCAGCATAAGTAACTTCATGTCACTTCTGCTCATGCCTAAGGAAAAGCATCAGATGTACCAAAGTGTTATAGTCCAACGTCCCTGATGGGGACCACTCCACCCCCTCCTCAAGTTTATAAAGTGGCCACCACTGTGTGTATAACTTAATAAGCTCTCTTTTAGTTTCTGTATCCCTATGGTCCACCAGCTCTTTCCAATATGCCAAAACACATCCCAAAGGACTACCTTTAGGAACCTCTTTGCTTTCACTTGCCTCCATACTGAAGATTCTTTTTCTCTCAATGCCTTTTAACCTTATCCAAGCTTTGGAGCTTCACCTAGCAGTAACTTGGTACAAAGATCTTCCACTTATACACTTATCTGACTGTAAGAGTCTGTCTGAGCCTCTCGTCTGTTTCTGCCCAAGGACCCTCGCCTGAGGCCTGCGCTGGCCAGGGATGGGAGGAACGCCAAGTGACTGTTCCGCAGGTGATGCCTACCAGGACTGGTTTCTCATGACAACTAGTCACGGGGCGCTGACTGAACAAAGCTCCCACAGATGGAACAACAGTCAGTATGGGCTGCCCTGCGTGTGTTCATAACAACAAAGATGGTTTGGTGTGCCTTGAAATGTCCTGTTTCCACCTGTTCCTCAGGGTAATGAGCTCCACATACAATAGTCCATAAACCTTCCCACCTTTTGGCCAGAAGCCACTCGCTTTGGGAAAGGACTATAAAAGTGACTTTCTCAGAGGAGACCCTCGAGATCTCCCCAGACGGCAACAGACATCTATTGGCTGCTCCACGAGGATTCATCTGCCCGTCTTGGTAGCTATAATCCCGACCCCCCCTTTCTCTCTCTCTCTCTCTCTCTCTCTCTCTCTCTTTCTGTCCCACTATGGCATTTTGGTTGGCACTAAATAAAGTGCATTTCTGTAAAAGTAAACTGGTTTTGTTCCCTGCTGTGTCTTTTGCGCTCTGAGATCCATAAAAGAACCAGTCACGACTCCCGCTCGGGTTGGGCGGATCGTGACACATGCCCAGGCCAGGTCCCGCTGCAGGAAAAGCCCCAGGCAGCCCCAGCACAGGGAAGAACACAAATACAGAGTGCCAGGGTGGGACCTGTGCCAGGGAGAGCCTGAGACAGCAAAGGCACCTTGGCAGCAGCAGCTGCTTCCAGGGCATGGCCAGAAGCCTCCCTTGGCAAGCTGGCCTGGTGGCCACCAGTGCAGAGCTGCTGCCTCAGGGGCATTTCTGGTTGGGCTCTGCAAAGCCACTTGTGCTCCAGGAACCTGCCTGGGAAGCAATTGGCCCCAGCACCCTGGGGTCAAGATATTAATGCCAAAACTGTTCATCCCTGCAGAGACAGGGCAGGCACAGAGGAAAGGGAAGAGCCAGGCCCAGGGACATGACTGCAATGGTGATGGCTGTGAGGTCACTGCCACTGCAGCAGCCTGGTTGGCCCTCAGCAGACATTCTGGCCACAAGTGCTGTGAGGCCACCCAGCACGTGAGAGAGCCCACACAAGAGGAATTCTGTCCTTGGGGAGGGCAGGGGTTTCATCATGTCAGCTTGCACAAAGCTCCTGCTCTTGGAGCATTCCTGGCATGGGGCATCCACTTCTCTGGAAAAGCACTTGCAGTTTTGTGCCACTCTCATTGTAAAATATTTCCTTCTTCTAACAAATGCACATTTACTCTGATTCAGTTTCAGAATATAGACCCTTGTTCTGTCACTGCAAGTTTTGGGAGAGAATAACACTCTACATTTCTTGGACTTTGACCACTATGTTTCCATTTACAAAGACCTTGGAGAGGACCCAAAAATCTCCCAAGACTGGGTTTGGAGGCCTCATCACATCATCATCAGGCAGAGGCTGAGGGTCCTGGGCTCAGTGGAGACTGACGACAGAACAGGAGTAGCCTGAGAAGGATTGAGGGGAGGGTCCACACATGGTGGAGCTTTTCTTCATTGTATAAAACAGCCTAAAAAATAAATATTGGCACCTGCTCCGGGAAGAGCCCTGAGCAATGAGGGAGGGACAGGATCTGCCTTGCCAGGGGCTGGGGCTCAGCCCTTGGCCCTTTGCATTCCTGAAACACATCCAGCTGTGCTCAGCACCAGAGACACCTTTCCCTGCTTTGTCCCCACCTGCCACCAGTGCCTCCAGTGTTCTGCTCTAACTGGGACCTGAGGACACTTTCTCAGTTCTGTTCCTCACTGGGATCTAGTTAAATATGAGAAACTTCAGTGCTTCAATCTCACTTGGAGCTCTTGAGAAGTTTTTTGAGCACACTCTCTCAGGGACTGAATCTGATGCAAACAGCACCAAAGCCCTGAGAGGGTGATTCAAGTCCTTTTGCTGTGCCTGTGCTGCTGAGCTGGGCTGGGCTCCTGGCACAGAGGCAGCTCCTGGCAAGGGCAGCGCTGCAGAGAGACAGCTCTGCCCAGGAGCAGCTCCTGTGACAGCCCAGCAGGGCTGGGGCACTGCCAGGGCATGGCAGGGACACGAGCAGGGCACAGGCAGAGCTCACAGTGCTCAGCACTGGCAGGGGCTGTGTCATGTCCCAGAGGGGGCTGTGGCACAGCAGCACCTCTGTGGCTGTGTCATGGAGCCAGAGAGCAGCTGTGATGTCAGAAAGGGGCTGTGTGACAGCGCAGGGTGAGTTGTGTGAGGTCACAGATTGGGCTGTGACATCACAGAACAGGCTGTGATATTGCTGAGTGGGCAACAGTGACAGCACTGGACGGTTGTGTGACACCATAGAGAGGGCAATGAGGTCACCGAGGAGACTGTGCCATCATAGAGGGTGGCTCTGTGATATCAGACAGCAGGCTGTGACATTACAGAGCAGCTGTGTGATGTCCCAGAGAAGGCTGTGGCATCAGAGAGTGTGTTCTGCCATCACAGGGTGGCTATGTGACATCAGAGAGGGGCTGTGACATCCTGGAGCAGGATGTGACATCACAGAATGGCCGTGTGACATCCCAGGGCAGATTGTGTGACATCACAGCAATGACTGTGACTTCACAGATCACAGAGGCTGTGTGACATTACAGGGGCTATATGACATCACAGGGCAGTGTGACATCATAGGGTGCTGTATGACATCACAGGGAGTGTATGACATCACAGGGGCTGTGTGATGTCACAGGGCGTGTGACATCACTGGGGGCTGTGTGACATCACAAGGATTGTGTGCCATCACAGGCTGTGTGACATCATAGGGTGCTGTGTGACATCACAGGGTTGTGTGACATCACAATGATTTTGTGACATCATAGGGTGCTGTGTGACATCACAGGGGCTGTGTGACATCATAGCATGTTGTGTGACATCATAAGTTGTTGTGTGACATCATAGGGTGCTGTGTGACATCACAGGGGCTGTGTGACATCATAGGTTGTTGTGTGACATCATAGGGTGCTGTGTGACATCACAGGGTTGTGTGACATCACAATGATTTTGTGACATCATAGGGTGCTGTGTGACATCACAGGGGCTGTGTGACATCATAGGGTGCTGTGTGACATCCCAGGGCTGTGTGTGGTCACTGGGGAGGTCACTCTGCCCCGTTCCCCCCTCACTGTCCCCCAGAGGATTCCAACACTGCTCGTGCACACTGGGGGTCCCCTGTCCCCCCAGGTCCCCCCGCCCCCCATGCCGCAGCCTCCCCCAGAGGATGTTCCATGAGATCGACCCCAGAGCCTGACACGGGGACAGGGGCCGGGCCCTGGGGGTGGCACAGGGGGACAGGGACCCCCCGGCAGCGTCCCCGTGTCCCAGGGCCAGAGCCTGGGCCAGGGCTCCTTCACCCTGTTATGAGCCAGGGGCCAGCCTCCGGCCCCGCCATTGGCCCCGCTCTTTCCTGCCAGCCAATGGCAGCCCGAGTATTCAGAGGCGTCACCGGTCGCCGGGCAGATCCCGGCATTGCCGCCGCTGCGGAACGCAAAAGCCACAGCGTCAGAGGGAGCGCGGGGGGAGGGCACGGGGCAATTCCCAGGAATTCCCCTGGATCCCCTTCGGGATCCCCCGGGACCCTCCTCGGCCGCGCACTGCGGGACGGAGGCTGCTCAGGGGCGGGGCCGGGGCTGGGGGCGGGGCCGCAGCCGAGCAGCGCCATGGCTCCAGCGCTGGGGCTGGGGCGCTCCTGAGGGCCCCGGGGGGCAGCCAGAGCTGAGGGGGACCCCCGGCCCCGGGACTCTTTGATCGCCCATTCCGGAGCACGGAGAGGCCCCTACACCCACATTCCCGGGCGCCTTGATCCCCCGGAACCCCCATTCCCGGCCATGCGTTCCACCCTGCACCCCCTGATCCGGCACCAGCAACCCCGGCACCCCTTTCCCGGCCATCCCGCCTCTCCCAGCCCGCAGAGTCCCCTTCTGCTTGACCCAGAGACCCCCTGCACCCCTATTCCTGCCTTTCCCAGCACCCAGCCCCTCCTTCCCTCAACACCGGGGACACCCTTGACCCCTATTCCCGGCCATCCCGGCTTTCCCCGCCCCGTGCTGCAGGTGGGGACACCAGGGACCCTTGGAGCTCCCTTTGCTGCATCCAGGGAACCCCTGCTAAAGGAGATTTCTGCCTGTGCCCTCCTGTCGGGAATTGAGAACCCCCCATAAAGCAACCTAAAATTTCACCCAATTCCCAAAGAATAGCAACATTCTAGGTGTAAGGAATAAGAATCCTCCAGTTCCCAACCCAAATTCCCTTGAAATAATGGCATTCCAGGCATCAGAAATTTCATATATTCCATATGCCCTCCCAAGTGCCCATGGAATAAAAGCGTATCAGGCAGGGGGAAAGTAGAATCATCTAATTCCCTTCCCGAATTCCCATGGAATTATATCTGCCACGACATTGGGAATTTAGAATTTGCCATTTCCCCATCCAAATTCCCAGAGAGTAACAGAATTCTGAGTCAGGGATTTGGAATCCTCCAGTTCCCTACCCAAACTGCAACTGGAATAATGGCGTTCTGGGTATCAAGGAATTTGGAATCTTCCAGCTCCGCAGCCAAATTCCCGTGGAGTAACAGCATTCCAGACATCAGGAATTGAGAGGATTTCAGTTGCCCTCCCAAATTCCCATGGAATAATGGCATGCTGGGTGTCAGGAATTTAGCACTCCATACACTTTACCTAATTCCCCCCGAATTCCCATCAAATAAAAGCATTCAAGATTTCAGGAATTTTCAGTCCTCCAATTCCACTCCCAAATTCCCATGGAATAATGGTATTCTGTGTGTTGGGAATTTTGAACCCTCCAGTTTCCCTCCCATGGAAAAATGGAATTCTAGGCATAATGAAATTTGAATTCTCCATGTGCCCTCCGAAATTCTCATGGAATTACAGCAGTCCGGGCATTGACATTTTGGACCCCTCCGGACCCCCTCCCCCACTCTCTCATTCCCATGGATTTGCAGCATCATGGGCATTAGGAATTTAGAATTCTTCAGATGCCCTCCCAATTTCCCATGGAATAATAGCACGCCAGGTGTCAGGAATTTAGAATCCCCCATCGCCTTCTCTAATTCCAAACATATTCCCATGGAATAATGGCATTCTGGGTGTCAGGAATTGAGAATCACCCCTATGCCCTCCAAATTCCCACTAGTATCCCAAAGAATAACAGCATTCCAGGTGTCAGGAATTGAGAATCCCCCAGTTCTACTCCCAGACTCCCATAGAATTACAGCATTCCCAGTTTTCAGAATTTTAATTCCCATGGATTAACAGAAATCCTGGCAGATAGAATTCTGAATCTTCTAGCTTCCCTCCCAGATTCCCTCTCAAATTGTGGAATGACAGCATTCCTGGCGTCAGGAATTTGAAAACCTGCAGCTCTCCACACAAATTCTCAGAAAACAATGGCATTCCAGGTATGGAAAATATGGAATCCTCCAGTTCCCCTTCTAAATTCCCAGGGAATATCAGAATTCTGGGCGTCAGGGATTTGGAATCCTCCAGCTCTGCACCCAAATCCGGGTGTTGGGAAATTAGAATTCCCCAGAGTCTTCCCAAATTCCAAACATATTCCCATGGCATAATGATATTCCAGGCATCAGGAATTGAGAATCAGCCAATTCAACTCCCATACTCCCATGGAATAACACCATTCCGCTTGTCAGGAATTTAGAATCCCCCATAAAACATCCCAAAATCCCACTCAATTCCCAAGGAAGAGCAACATTGCAGCCGTCAGGAGTTTAGAGCCCTCCAACTCCCTTCCCAAATTCCCACAAACACCAGGAATTACAGCATTCTAGGCATTGGGTATTTGGAACCCTCCAGCGCTGCACCCAAACCCCCATGGAAGAACAGCATTCCGGCTCTGAGGAATTGAGAATCCTCCAGTTTCAGTCCCAATATCCCATTGAATAATGGCATTTCCGGGTGTCGGGAATGTAGAATCGCTGTAGGCCCTCCAAGTTCCCACCAGAATCCTTAAAAATAACAGCATTCCAGGTGTCAGGAATTGAGAAACCTCCAGTTCCACTCCCAGACTCCAGTGGAATTACAGAATTCTGGGCCTTGGAAAATTTGAACCCTCTAGTTCCAATCCCAAATTCCCATGGAAAAGACAGATTCCAGGCATCATGAACTTTGAACTGTCCATGTTCCATCCCAAATTTCCATGAGATAACAGGAGTTTGGACATTGGAAGTTTCAACATCTCCCGTTCCCCTCCCAGTTCTCATGGAATTGCAGCCTCCTGGCCCTTAGGAATTGAGAATTCTCCAGATGCCCTCCCAATTTTCCAAGCATAAATGGCACGCGGGTGTCAGGAAATAATAATGCCCCATGGCCTGCTCAAATTCCAATCGTATTCCCATAGAATAACTAGTTCCCTGGTTTTAGGGATTGAGCATCATCTTGTTCTACTCCTCTACTCCCACGGAAAAAATGGCATTCCGAGAGTCAGGAGTTTAGAATCCCTGATAAGGCTTCCCAAACTTCCACCCAATTCCCAAGGAAGAGCAACATTCCAGGTGTCAGGAATTGAGAATCTTCCAGTCCCCCTCCCAAATTCCCACAAAAACCATGGAATTACAGCATTCTGGACACTGGGAATTTTGAATCCTCCAACACTGCAGCCAATTTCCCATGGAATCACGGCTTTCCAGGTATGAGGAACTTAGAATGCCCCAGCTCCCTTCCCAAATTCCCACCAGAACCCCAAAGAATAACAGCATTCCAGGTGTCAGGGATCCTTCAGTTCCTCTCCCAAATTCCCACGGAATTATGACATTCCCGATTATGGGAATTTTGAACCATCCAGTTCCCCTCACATATTCCCATGGAAGAACAGCGATTTGGGCATCGAGAATTTGGAATCCTCCTGCTTCCCTCTCAGATTCCTACTGAAATTACAGAATTACAGCATTCCCGGTGTCAGGAATTTAGACTCCTCCAGATCCTCAGAAGACATCCCATGGAATGACGGTCTTCCAGGCATGGGGTATTCAGAATTCCCCTCTTTCCCTCCGAATTCCCATGGATATCCAGCATCCTGGGCATTAGGAATTTAGAATTCTCCAGCTCCCCACCCAAATTCCCAGGGAACAACACAATTCTGGGAGTAAGAAATTTGGAACCCTCCAGGACAGCACCCAAACCCCCATGGAAAAAGAGCATTCTGGGGTCGAGAATTGAGAATCCTGCAGTTGCACTTTCAATATCGCATGGAATAATGGCATTCCGGGAGTCAGGAATGTAAGATCCCTCCTACACCCTCCAAATTCCCACCCAAAACCCCAAAGAATAACAGAATTCGAAGTGTCAGGAATTCAGATTCCTTAAGGTACACTCCCATACTCCCCTGGAATTATGGCATTCCCAGGGTTGGGAATTCTGAAAGCTCCACTTCTCCTCTCAAATTCCCATGGAATAACAGCAATCCTGGCAGTGAGAATTTTGAATCCTCCTGCTTCCCTCCCAGATTCCCAGCAAAACTATGGAATTACAGCATTCATAGTGTCATGAATTTGGAATCCTGCAGCTTCCCACAAAACTTTCCAGAGAATAATGGCACTCCAGGTATAGAGAATCTGGAATCCTCCAGTTCCCCTTCCAAATTCCTCGGGAATAACAGAAGTCAGGCGTCAGGTACTTAGAATCCTCCAGTTCCCCACCCAAATTACATTTGGAACTATGACATTCTGGGAATCTGGAATTTGGAACCTTCCAGCTCCGCAACCAAATTCCCGAGGAGTAACATCATTCCAGACGTCAGGAATTGAGAGGATTTCCGTTGCCCTTCCAATTTCCCATGGAATAATGGCATGCTGGGTGTCAGGAATTTAGCATTGTCCTTGCACCCTACTAAATTCCCACCAAATTCCTATAGAATAACAGCATTCCAGGTGTCAGGAATTTCTAATCCTCCAGCTCCCCTCCCAAATTCCCATAGAATAATGGTATTCTGTGTGTTGGGACTTTTTGCACCTCCAGTTGCCCTCCCATGGAATATGCCATGGAATAATGGCATTCCGGGTGTTGGGAATTTAGACTCTGACATAAGCCGTGCTAAATTCCTAAAAAAATTCCCAAGGAATAATGGCATTCCAGGTGTAAGGAATTGAGATTCCTATACATCCCCCCAAAAATTCCCACCAAAACCATGAAATTACAGCATTCTGTGCCTTCGGAATTTTGATCCCTCCAGTTGTCTCCCTCCCCCCCCCATCCCCCCCACCAAGAAAAAAAATTCCCTTAGGAAAGTGGAGTCCAGGCATCATGAATTTCAAATTGTCCATGTGCCATCCGAAATTCCCATGGAATAATGGCAGTCCGGGCATCAATAATTTGGAAAACTCCATTTTCCCCCACAAACTCCCATGGAATTGCACCATCCCAGGCATTAGGAATTTAAAATTCTCCAGATGCCCTCCCAAAATTTCCATGGAATAATGGTATTCTGCATGTAGGGAATCTTCAATCCTCCAGTTCCCGTCCCATACTCCCCTGAAATAATGGCATTCCAGGTGACAGGAATTTAGAATCCCCTATAAGGTGCCAGAAAATCCTACAAAATTCCCAAGGAATAACTGCATGCCATGTGGCGGGAATTATCAGTCCTCCACCTCCCCTACCAAACTTCCACCAGAACAATGAAATTACAGGATTCCAGGAATTGGGAATCCTTCAGTTCCTCTCCCAAATTCCCATGGAAAATGGCGATTCCAGGAGTCAGGAATTTCGAGTCATCCATGTGCCCTCCCAAATTCCAACAGAATAACGGTAGTCCGGCTGTGGAGAATTTGAAATCCTCCAGTTCCCCTCACAAATTCCCATGGAATTGCGGCATCCCAGGCAATAGGAATTTAGAATTCTCCAGATCTACTTCCAAATTCCCAGGGAATAACAGAATTCTGGGCATCGAGAATTTGGAATCCTCCAGTTCTGCTCCCAATATCCCATGGAATAATGGCACTTTGGGTATCAGGAATTTAGAATCCCCCATAAGCTGTTCCAAAATCCCACAAAATTCCCAAGCAATAACGGCATTCCAGGTGTAAGGAATTGAGATTCCTCTACCTGCCCCTCCAGATTCCCACCAAAACTAAAAAACTACAGCACTCTGGGCATTGGGAATTTTGAGCCCTCCAGTTCCCCTCCCAAATTCCCATGGAAAAGTGGGATTCCAGGCATCATGAATTTCAAGCCATCTCTATGCCCTCCCAGATTCTCATGGAATAGAGGCAGTCCTGGCATTGATAGTTTGGACACCTCCAGTTCCCTCCCCACAAAATTCCCATGGAATTGCAGCATTAGGAATTAGCGGAATTAGCATTAGGAATTTAGAATTCTCAAGATGTCCTCCCAATTTCCCATGGAATAATGGCACTCCAAGTGTCAGGAATTTAGAATCCCCCATAGCCTTCTCTAATTCCAGCCATATTCCCATGGAATATCTACATTCCAGCTGTTGGGAACTGAAAATCCTGCAGTTCTGCTCCCATACTCCCATGGAATAATGACATTCCGGGTGTCAGGAATTTAGAATCCCCCATAAGGCTTCCCAAACTTCCACCCAATTCCCAAGCAATAGCAACATTCCAAGTGTCAGGAATTCAGAATCCTCCAGCCCCTCTTTAGCAATTGCCATGGAATTACAGCATACCAGGCATTGGGAATTTATAATTCTCCACTTCTCCTTCCCAATTCCCAGGGAATAACAGAATTATGGGCGTCAGATACTTGGAATCTTTCAGCTCTGCACCCAATTCCTCATGGAATAAGAGAATTCCAGGTGTCCAGTATTGACAATCCTCCATTTCCCATCCCAATTTTTCATGGAATAATGACATTCTGGGTGTCAGGAATTTAGAATCCACCATATGCCCTCCCAAACTCACACCAAATTCCCATGGAATAACAGCATTGCAGTTGTCAGGAATTGAGAATCCACCAGTTCCCCTCCCAAATTACTATGGAATAATGATGTTCTGAGAGTTGGGAATCTTGAATTTACCAGTTGAGAACTGTTAGGAATTGAGAATCCTCCAGTTCCCCTCCCATACTTCTACGGAATAATGGCATTCCGGGAATCAGGAATTCCGAATCTCTCCTAAGGCTTCCTAAACTTCCACCCAATTCCCAAGGAATAGCAACATTCCAGGTGTCAGGAATTGAGAATCCTCCAGCCCCCCTCCCAAATTCCCACAAAGACCATGGAATTACAGGATTTTGGACACTGGGAATTTTGAATCCTCCATTTTTCCTCCTAAATTCCCATGTAATAACAGCATTCCAGACGTCCGAAATTTCGTATTGTCTGTATGGTCTACCAAATTACCATGGAATAACAGCCTCCCAGACATGGGGAATTTAGAATTCTTCAGTTCCCCTCCCAATTCCCCGGGAGTAACAGAATTCTGTGTGTCAGGAATTTGGAGTCCTCCAGATGCCCTCCCCATTTCCCATGGAATAATGTCATTCCGGATGTCGGGAGTTTAGAATCCCCCATTCACCTGCCACAAACTCCTATCATAATTCCATGGAACAACAGCATTCCAGTTCTCAGGAATTTAGAATAATCCACTTCCCCACCCAAATCCCCATGGAATTACAGCATCCCCAGTTTTGGGTATTTTGAGCCCTCCAGTTCCCCTCATAAATTCCCACTGAATAACTGCATTCCAGGCATTGTGAATTTACAGCCCTTCTGCATCCCTCCCAAATTTCCTGCTTTCTTCCCAGATTCCCACTAAGTTTTTGAAATTATAGCATTCCTAGCATTGGGAATTTAGAATCCTCCAGGTCTCCTCCCAAATTTCCACTGAAACCATGGAATTAACCATATGCCAAATCAATTTGAAGTTGGAATTCTCCAGTTCCCCTGTCAATTCCCATGGAATAACCACACTTCAAACTCTGGGAATTTCGAATACTCCATTTCCTCTCCCAAATTCCTACCTAAACCCTGGAATAAAGGCATTCCAGGCATTAAGAATTTGGAATCCTCCAGGTTGCCTCCCAAATCCCCATAGCATAGCAGCATTCTATGCACTGGGATTTTCAAATCTTCTATATGCCTTCTTAAATTCCCACCAAAACCTTGGAATTACAGCAATCAGGGGGTAGGAAACTAAGAATCCTCCAATTCCCCTCCCTAATTCCCATGGAATCCTCCAGTTCCTGTCCCATACTCCCATGGAATAATGGCATTCGGGGTGTAAGGAATTTAAAATCCCCATATGCCCTACCAAATTCCCACCAAATTCTCATGGAATAACCACATTTGAGGTATCAGGAATTTCTAATCCTCCAGTTCCCATCTCAAAATCCCATGGAATAATGATATTCTGAGTGTTGGGAATCTTGAATCCCCCAGTTCCCGTCATAAACTCTCATGAAATCATGGCATTCCAGGTGTAAGGAATTTAGAATACCACCTAAATCGTCCCAAAATCCTACAAAATTCCCAAGGAATAAGAGCATTCCAGGTGTCAGGAATTGAGATTTCTCCAGCTCCTCTCCCAAATTCCCACCAAAACCATGGAATTACAGCATTCTTGGCAATGGGAATTTGGAATCCTGCAGTTCCCCTCCCAATTTTCCATGGCCTTGTGGGAATGGAATAGCATGAAAACAATTACCAGGGAACTGGACTGGCCAGTGTACCATGGGATACCTTCTCCCTCAGTTACAGGTTACAAACCAAACGGATGAATTGACAGGTAATCTTCAAGGACTATGGAAGCACAGACTCACTAAGGCAACACCCAATAACCCACCAGTGTGATGCAGCACCAGGCTTCACAGATTGTTAGGCCATTGCTCCCAAACTTAGGAATTGCAACGCTGTAACATGCCATTTCAAGCATCACAATTAAAATAGAATTGACTGCTAATTCAACAGTGGGTGCTTTAAGAAGACTACAAACTGAAACAAACTCAGTAAAAGAAGCAGCCTTTCAAAACCACATGGTGTTAGATATGGGAACAGTCAAATGGGAGGAGTTTGTATTATAATTTATACCAGTTGTTGCACTTATATAGATCAGTCAGGGCAAAAGCTAACCACTGGCTATTTGGGCAGACAATCCTATAGAGCATGCCCAGGAAGCATGGCTGGAAAGTTCAAATCCAAGGAAGACTCATGAGCCTTCATCCAAAACGACCAGCAGAAGGCTGACAATCACCTCGTGCAGAAACCATGCACGTGTTCAAGGGCTCACATAGTCATGTCATTACAAAATATGTTGCAATATGAAAGATAGCAAAAAATATTTGCACATTAACTAAAAAACATATAAAGGCTAGTACAGTGCAAAGAATGGACAGGTGATTTTGTTGTGGAGCAATGCCCGTCACTCCAGGTATCAAATAAGCAAATAACTGCCCCATAGGCCTTATATTATAGAGTACTACTGGTTTCTTGCCTAGTTTTCAGGCATCAGAATGCTGTGGATTTCAGCATCATCCTGCTGAGGAAAGAATTTGGTCCAAGCCTGCATCCCAATTTCAGACTGTACAGGAACACTGTGGACTTCTTCCCACTCAACCTGGAACTGTGCAACAGAACAGAAGTTCAGCCATTACAGCCCTGCATGGGAGAGACTTTAATTCGTCTGGGAAGTGTCTCCTAAGGCCTTGTGTGCAATCCTTGCTTGGGATCTATAATCAGAATTTGTATCCCAGGAACAATGGAATTAATTTAGCTATTCCAACATGTGCTTGCTGATGTTTGTCTTTGGAAATGGAGACAGTGCCTCTGTACAATCTAGTTGTACTGGGAAACTCAGCTGCTGATTCTGTGCTGGTGCTCCAGCCAATCCCTCCCATAAAATAAATTATTTCAGGACTAAGAGCTTCTGCCTTCTGACAGATACCAAGAGTTGCCAGCAGTTGCTCCAGGTGCTCCTGCCAACAGCCCCTGAAGGAAGGTGCACAGCCCCCGGTGCATGTGGGCTTTGGCTCCCTGTGGCACAGAAGCCCCCGGGGCACAGGTCTCTGGGGCAGGAGCCGGGCACCAATGCTGCCAGGGCTCGGGGGGTGGCAGGTCTGCTTGGGCAAGGACTCTGCCACAGCTGCTGATTTGAGTGCTCGCAGGGCCCAGGGGTCAGAGCAGCATCCGTGCCCTGGCCCACACGATCCTTGCCTGTGTCACAGCCATGGGTTTAGGATGGCCACCAGCCGGGACGTGTCCCAAGGAGGCCGAGCCAGCTTCTGTGCAAGGCCCTGCGCCCTTCCCGCTGCGGCTGCGTCGGAGCCCTGGGGGCTCCTTCTGCTGCCCTGAGCCCGCAGAGCAGGGCAGCGATTGCTGATGGTTTGAGCCATTCCTAAAGATCCTGTCGGGCTGTCTTAGACACTTGAGGTGAGGGATTCCTTCCAACCTGGGCCACTTTGGGTGGGCTGGGGGCAGGCCAGGGCCGGTGGTAGCGTGTGCAAGGGCCGTTATTGAAACGGTTCAGCATGGTCACCATGGCATGGAACAGGACCGTTGGTGAGGTGTGGTGATATAAGAGCCAACGGTGACACGGCCACGGCACAGTGCTCGGAGCACACGACGGGACAGGACGGGACAGAGCGGTGCCGTGAGGAGCCCCCGCACAGCGCACTCGTTCCTGTCGGACCCGGAGCTTCTCTGAGTGTCACTGACTGTTTGTCTCACAGCTTTCCCAAGGCATTTCTCTTCCAGGTGCCCTCGAGGCCAGACTCTGGCATGGCAGGCAGATTTCCCAACATCTTCGAAGTGTTTAGCAGAATAAAAAGGAGAGGCTCTAGAGTTCACCCAGCCCAACAGCCTGAAGAGCCGGAGCCATTTCAGCCAATGCAGGATGGTGAGTGGAGCAGCTGGGTAAAAGGGCTGAAGGCTGCTGCAACCTTGACCCCTCCCATCCCATCCCTTTGGGACATGCCCAGGGACAAGACAGAAGAGGGGCCGGGCAGACACCCCGCAGTGCCCGTGCTCCATCCCCTGGAGAATCCTGGGGCTGTCCCTGCCTGGGGAACACAGGGCTGGGCCCTGTTCTCCGGCCTCTCCTGCAGCCCCTCAGCTCTGGCTGTGCTCACTCTTTGCCAGGTGCAGCCATGGACCACACACACAAGCAGGACCCCACCGGTGTCCTCTTCCACAGAACAGCACAGGTACCTGCAGCCATCCCCACCTGGGCTGGGCCTGCTGTCACTGCTCAGCCCAGCACAGCGCTTGGAGCACCCCATGGAACAGCCCTCTTTTCCTGCCCTTTGTTCTTCTGCTGCACTTCCAAATTTATCAAATACTTTTGGCAGGAAGTGACCAGCACCATGGGCACTGGGTCCATAGAAAAGTGTGAGGACTACACCACCAACACAAGTGCTGCCCTGCTTGACAAGCTTGTAGAAGCAGGTTTGGCCAATCCCAAGCAAGTAAGCAGCCTGTGGCCAGGGTTTGATCCCCCTAAGAATTGGTTGGCCTCACAATTCACTGGGGCCTGCTGGTCCCTGTCAGACTTTGAGGACACCACAGTGTGGTGGGAAGGGAAGCACTTCTCTGGGGAAGCTGGGGACATTACTGCCTCTGGCAGCTTTCCAAGTCTTCTCATGCCTTTTCAGGTGCCTGCCACGGTGAGATACATCCACCAGTGGCTCATGGCCAATGAGACTGATGAGCACAGGGTGGAGAGGTCCCTGCTGGATGTCACCGAGGCACAGCCCACTGATGTGGTGATGACTCTCCTGCGTGTGGCCCCATCGTGTGACAGGTATAGGGCCCACCTGCCCAGAGGGCTCAGGGCTCACCAGCCCATCACCCTGCACAGCCTGTTCTAGCTCAGTCTGAACAACAGAAAGTTCCAGGGCCCTCTGGCTGCTCCCTTTCCCAGCCCTGTCTTGTCAGCACCCACCCCATGCTCCCTCCCTGCCCCTCAGGAGCCTGTCCCCACAGGGCTAAACTGCCTGGGTGCTGCTGGTGCGGGGCAATGGGCAGAGGCAGAGCTGGCAGCCAGCTCAGGTCCCTGCTGCTGCCCAGGCCACGGTGCTGTGTCTCAGACTGCCCTGAGACAGAGTTCTGACCCTACAGAGCTGCTATGGCTATGTGGAAGACAATCTTGTGCTCGCCCAGGACTGCAAAGCCAGCGAGGTTGAGACTCCTGGATGTGCTGGGGAGCTGGCCAGAGCACAGCACGTGCACCTCCGATGGGGACACAACAAGAGTCTTTTCCCTGGCTGTGAGTTTCTGGAACTGGCCTTTGCTCACCCCAAGGCCGCCCCTCCTGCAGCTCTCCACCCTCCTTCCCCCACTGAATCTCCCAGCCTCAGGTGCTGGGCTGAATCCTGGCCTAGGGGCAGCTTCAGGGGCACCAGGCCCGGTACTCCCCCTGCGTCTCCCCTGGTCTCTCCCTGCCACGCTTGGGCCCTGCCACACGGATACCTCGGCACTGAGCGCTGTCTCGGGGTGTTTGTCCTTTGCAGGCAACTGTGGTGATGTGGAAGATCCTCCAGGAGCCCTGCATCCCACACATAGTGACACTGTATTTCACTCGCCTATTTGTCCACCTGCTCTTCCAAGCCTACTTCAGCACATTGGATACACCAGAGGAGGTTGATAAATTGTGGAAAACGTGCCAGAAAGAACACGGCTTTGCTGCCAGCTCCAACAGGTTTTCCATCCCAGTCCTTCTGTCCCTGCCATGTCCCCAGGGCAGGAGCCAGTGCTCCCAGCGTGACCTGAGCTTTGCTCTGCACACAGGTTTGCACTGGAGACCCTGAAGTCCCTGCTCTGCCGAATGCAGTGTGAGGATGTGGTGACGGCAATGGAGCGCAAGTGTGGCTGGGACACGCTGCTGTCTGCTGACTCCCAGCACTATGCCGTGGGTGTGCTGGTCAGGTGAGACCCCACCCTCTCCACTCTTTGTGCTCTGTGTCCGGGGTGCCCTACACAGTACCCGTGCTCATGGGCCAGAGGGCCTTGTCACCGAGGCACAGCCAAACAGACTGGAAAAGACTGGGAAAGAAGGGTGCCCAAAAGGAGCTGCCTCCAAAATAGCTCAGGTCCCCTTGCAGCAGGATGGTGGGGAAAGACCAGATCTCTGGGAATCAGTCCTGGGAGAGGTTTGTCCCCCTGACTCAGACCTTGCTTTCTTTTTCCTCCTTTCAGAGCAATGCGCTCCTCATCTACACCCTTGTCTTCTGGGATTGCATTGCACCTGCTCAGCCTGCTCAACATGGAGAGGCCATGCTGGGATTTTGCTGTCCTGGCATTCATTGTGGAGGTGAGCCTGATGGCCAGCGCTGTCTCCCTGAGCTGCCTGCCAGCTCTCTGGCCTCTCATAGCCACACCTGCCTGGGACAGTGCCTGTGCCCTGTCCTGCTGTCTGGGCCCAGCCCTGTGCGGTTCTGGGCTCCTGCCGGCCAGGTCCCTGTCACTGCCCTGTGCCTTTCAGGTCATGGAGTGCTTGGATGTGTCCAAATATGGGGCCAGTCTCCTGGAGATCATCTCAAAGAACCTGCAGAGCGAGTGCAGGGAGAGGCGTCACCTGGCACTCAGATGCCTCATGTTGCTTGGCCCCATGAATCCCCCCATGGTGAGAAGGGAGCAGCTGCTGAAGCCCTGCCAGCAGCATGAGCCTGGGGCATGCAGTCGCTTGCGCATGGCTGGGCTTTGTGTGCTGGGGCAGCTGATCCCAGCTCTCCTGCCTCCTGGGTCAGCTGCCCACGTTGTTTGGGACAGGCCTTTGGCCTCTAGGCCCTGTGGCAGCAGAGTGGCCTTTCACACAGTTGTCTTCCAAACAGGCAAAAAAATTGTGGAACCTGACTGACAATCTTGTGGACATCCTGCAGGAAAACAATAGCTTCATGGTCAGGATGACCATCGTTGTACTCCGATATTTGTTCCTCCACAATGGTGCCCCTGTACGCAGCCCCATCGCCCTGCGGCTGGCTGAGGCGCTCCTGCCACTCTTTGACCACGTAAGGCTCTGTGCCCCAGGCCACGGCCACCGACTGCGGCCCGGACACTTTGTGACCCGTGAATTTCAACGTTGGTGCCCACACGGGCCTGAAGGAACCAGTGCTTAGGACTTTTTTCCTTCCTTTCCTACAGCATGATAGACAGGTGAAGATGGGATCAATTGCTCTGTTTGAAGAGATGATAGGTTTACTAACAAAAAAGGACAGAAAAGCTCTTAAGACACCCGTGTGGCAGAGCGTGGTCCCACTCTTCATCTACTGCCACGATAAGAATCCGGATGTGGCAGAGGTGAGGACTCGTGGGCTGCCCGTGTCCCGGGGGGGGAGTTTTGCTGCCTCCTGCCCTGGTGTCTGGCGGGCTGCAGCCTCCTCCAGGCCTTGGCTCAGGGACACAGCTCCTGTGCCCAGAGCTGCGGGGACATCTCTGCATCTCTGCTGCTCTCCAGGTGTCTCGAACAGCGCTGCTTTGTGTGACCAAGTTCCTCAGGAGGAGGGATCTCATGCAGCTTGTGAATACAGCGCAGCTGTGGAAGTTGGCCGAGTGCCTGGTAAGGACGGCCTGGAAGCGCCAGGCTCAGGCTGGAGAAGCCCCCTGAGCGCGGTGCTCACTGTGTGCGGCTGCAGCTGTGGCCCTGCCCAGCGCTGCACGCAGGGGCCACACGGGCCCGAGCCGGGTGCCGATGGAGCCCCGGCCCAGCGGGGCTGCGGGCCGGGCCGGCACCGCGGCTCCCCGGGCAGCAGCCAGCCCTGTGCCCCTGCAGAGCCCGGCCCAGCGGCTGCTGGCCGTGCCTCAGGGCTCTGTGGGCAGGGGAGGCCGGGGCCGGGCGCGGGCAGCGCCTGCCAAAGGGCCGGAGCCCGCCCTGACCCTTCGCTCCCGCCGCTCTCCGCAGCTGGCAGAAGACAGGAGCCGAGTGGTCGAGCACCTGCGCCAGGCCCTGCCCTACCTGCAGAGCCCTCAGGAGCCCCTGCGAGCGGCAGCGTTCCGGTTTTCGGGTGAGCCTGGGCTCCCTCCCCGCCCCGCCGCAGCTCGGCCCCAGCCCCGCCTGCTGCCCCGGCAGCTTCTGCCACCCGGGCCCGGTGCCGTGGAGCCCCGGCTGCCCTCGCGGCTGCTGACACCCTCCCGCAGCCGTGCCCTGGGGCGGCAGGGTGCGGCAAGGGCCCGGGCTGAGCCCTGCCAGGCCACGAGGGCCAGTGGCCACAGGACTGGCAGTGCCGCAGGCAGGGAGCTGTGCCGCTGGGCAGAGCCGTGACAGGGTCTGTGTTCCCAGGGATGGCCAGGGAACTCATGAGGGAGAAGAAGGATGAGCTGCAGGTGCTCAATGAGGGTGAGTGAGGGCAGTGGGCTGTCAGTGGGGCTGGCAGGAGAAGCTGCAGTCCCTGTCCTGTCTGCGGAGGGGTTTTGCTTCTTGTGTGAACGAGGGCTGGCGTGGGCAGAGCTCACAGAGATTTCTGGGATGCGGGCGGGGGGTTCGTGGCCAGCAACTTGATCCCGTTGGTCCCCTCTTGGCCATGCCAATAGCTGGGAGGAATGCCCCTGACAGGAAGATCTCCTCGGATTCCCACAGTTTTGGGCTTTGACCGTGGCTCTGTTCCTCTCTCTTCCAGCCCTTCAAGCGCTGAGTAAAGACAACAGCCCTTCCCATGCAAGCCCAGTAACTCAACTTGCATTCAGGCAAAGAGCTGCAGAACTACCTTCACCTGATGGCTCAGACAAAGCAGTGTCCCTTTAACACCTCCACGTGCCACAAGACGAGACCACCTGGAGACCAGAGACCAGCTGGAGCTCCAGGCAGAGCTGATAATTGTCACAGCTCTTGTGGCTTCAGCCCTCTCCCTGCTTGTAGACAGCTCCCTCCCTCCAGCCTTCAGACTGTGCCCATCCCTTTTTTTTCCCCTCCACTCTTTATCCCTTTTGACAGCTCCCTCCCTCCAGCCTTCCGAACTGTCCCATCCCTTTTTTTCCTTTCCATCCCTTTGCTTTGCCATTCATTAGTAAACAGTTTGGCATCTTCACTTTGCCTGCATCTCTGTGGAGCTAAAGCAGCACAAATCCAGAGCCCTGGGACTCACAGGCCCCTCCTGCCATTCTCTTCTGTGCCGTGTTTTGTGCAGAGACACAGAGGAACGAGGGCAGATCAGGCTGGAAGGGTCTCTGTGCTGAAGCTCCAGTTCCACAACACTGTGGAATTCAAGGTCTTGCTGAGCACCCTGAAGCCCCTGGATTTTAGAAGAGCCACCCTGAGTGTGCTCTGAACCCAGCTGGGAGGGATTCCATGGCA
Organism: Erithacus rubecula; assembly: GCF_903797595.1. Classification (NCBI taxonomy): domain Eukaryota; kingdom Metazoa; phylum Chordata; class Aves; order Passeriformes; family Muscicapidae; genus Erithacus; species Erithacus rubecula. The sequence goes on along the minus strand of NW_027635797.1, from coordinate 857 downwards.
AGCACTCATGGAGGACAAAGGAGCTTGGAATGCTGGAAGGTTTCAAGAATAGCTTCCTGAAAGCACAGCAATGCTCCATCCCTGCACAGGGTCAGGAAGAGGGCAGAACCAGAGAGCATCAGGGCTTCACAGGGAGCTTTGGGTGTTCCAGAGAGCAAATGAAGCAGCAGCACAGTGCCTGAGAGTTGGACGCGTGACCGTGCCAGTGTCCGGAGCACTGACAGGCAGTGCCGGGATCCTGGTGTGGTTCTGGTCCCCACAAGTGAGGAATGGCAGCCCTGCCTCAGACCCAGTCAGAAAGCCAAGCTAGCGGGACCAGAGGGAGGGCACCCTTCCAGTCTCTCCTGGGCATGGCAGCAAAACAGCCTCTGCTTCTTCCTCCTCTGCTTGGGGTGTGCTGGTGGCAGAGCCAGCCAGGTTGTGCTCTGTGTGCCAAAGGCTGTTCAGAGCCAGCATGGAACGTGCTGCGTGCCCAGCACAGAGTCCTGGAAGGTGCTGGCAGAGCATCCTGCAGGAGCAGGGCCTGGTCTCTGGCTGGGAACAGCCTGGTTTTGCTGCCATGACCGCAGGCAGGTGAGGCAGTGAAGAGGCAGCGGGCAGCTGGTTGTGTTCGCAGAGGGCCTGGGGCTGCAGTCTGAACCTGCACTGGGAACACACTTGGGGGAAACGAGCTGGAGCTGGAGTACCTGTTCTGAAAGCAGTTGTGCAGGCAGGGCAAGCAGGCAGGGTTGCAGGTTCCTGCTGCTATTGGGGTTTCTAGTTGTTTGTTGTGTTTTGTGTTGGTGAGTGGGGCTTTTTTCTCCCCCTTTATCACGTTCCTCAGGGATTCTTTCTCATTCTGAACTAGGCCGAAGGAC
>NW_027635798.1:23987-66568 GCF_903797595.1 Erithacus rubecula | reverse complement strand
TAACAGATCTGCTGTCTAATGCTTATGCCTGGTTTCAGTGCTCTCTTTCATGTATATATTGCTAACAAATATATTCCCCCTAACTTTATATTACTTGTGTAGCTACAGTATTTTGGCTAATCAAGGATAGAATTTCCAAGTAAGATTTCTTCAGAGCCAGGTCAGAAAGCACTAACACAATGTAATTGCCCTGAATATAAGCAACTTCCTTCTGAATCTATACGGCTTCCTTTTATTGAGGAAAATAAACAGTGAGCAGTTATAGAACACCTCTATCAGATATCTCCATGTGAGATAAATACTGAGACTTAAATAGAGTCAATTATCTGTTTTGGAGGTTTGTGGATATGGGTAATGCAATGAGACTGATAGTACTGCAGATTTAATCACCATATGCAGCTTGATAACGAGGATGCCATGTCAAGAGCAAACAGAGCTCTGAAGATTGTAAGAAGATTGAATCAAGTCTGGCTGACGGGAAATAAAATGTTACTAAGTAGAAATATAAAGTTTGTCTGTGTGATGTTTAACTAGATGATTGTACTAAAATATTACTAGCTTTCCCGAAATGGTATATAAACACATGTAGTCCTCAGTAAAGTAGGATTCTGATCACCGTTCAGTGGTCCCGTCTCTCTCTCATCGTCGAAGCAGAGGTCAGATGATATTTCCACAGAGAAATCCTGCATAATTTTTCTATGAGAAGTACAGCTGCTAATGGGATACAGTACATCTATAAAGGAGAATGTTTGAGGCCAAATTACCTATCTCTTGGTAACATAATTTCTTATATAAAGTCAAGAACAAGTGTCACCTCTTTCGGATTCAAGGTTAATCTACTCATAGCCATTAAATTCATGCACATGCTTATCAAGAATGTCTTTATACAGCTTCTCACTTTAATAATTTGAAGCATTACCAGCTGTACATGACACTTTCTATCACAGATGCAGAAGAGCCAGAAAGGATTTGCACTGTTTGTCTAGCTTTCAGGCTATGCACTTAGCTGTCGAGGAACAAGATCAGTAAGAAATTTTAGCAATACAACAAGGCAAAGCAATAAAACAGATTGTCCACACTATTGAGTTTTTTCCCCCCAGCGGATGATGGAGAATATTTCTGCACAGCAACAGAAGTGTTAACCTCCAAAAGCCTAGGTAAAAGGTGACCAAGGTCAAGGTTCACCACTCCCAAGGCTGGAAATTATTGCATGATGAAGCCCAGCCCACACTCTCCTCGCTAACAAGCTAAAGTTTTATTCCATTTAATAGACTTTGCTGCACTGACACGTTTCTAATTTAAAGATACCATGTTTAGTGTGAAAAATCCTGAACCAGATGGGAAAATCAGAATCGTATTCCACTGTTCATATTTCACAATCCCCTACAAAACCTTGAAAACTGTTTCCTCCACAATCAAAGAGGACTGATTTCAGACATATGAAAGCTAGGCTAAGTGCATTTAGTGACCCTCTAGCATTTGCTGCCAAAAATTAGATTGAAATGTTGAAATGCTGGATTTGAAATTTGAAAAAGCCTCATCTTGATTAACTACCTTGTAATCTATAAGGGCAGCTGCTTTAAGACACTAAACAGATGCATCTGTAAGAGCAAATAGAAAGGAAAATGTTTCCTCTGATTAAGATTTGCAAAAAACTTGACATGCAGTTTTGCAAACAGTTGAGAGGTAGCAAATACAGAGATCAGACTATCAGAGAGATGAGGCACTGTTTTTTTACAGCAGGAGTAAACACCAAATTTTAGACTAATTGTCCTACTTTAATGTTACCAGATGTATTATTGGTGCTTGACTAAACTCAAAGCAGTGGCACGTTTAGTATACGCAGTGCATTACTGACTGGAAAGCCAAAGGTCAGAGGGCTTAGTAGTTTATTTTACATGTAACAAAACTCACAAGATCCTCCAAGAATCCCTCCTGCATGAATGGCTATACTGATCACGTGAACATTCCCTGAGAGCATTCAAGTGGATGTAGAATGAACAGACAGGCAATGGATTCCCAGCATCAGGCCCTTGGAAACTGAAATGCTCCATCCACAAACAATCCACTAAATTAGGTTTAAAATAGGTTATAAAAGAGATTTCAGGGAATTAGAAGTTCAGTGAGTTCATCCACTGACATGTGCTCTCCAAAGTGGCATTTTCACAGATTAAAGCAGTTTCATTGTCATATATTACAAAAAGTATAATTACCTGGCAGCAAATTACACATTTTTGCGAAGGAAGAGGACTGAGGCTTTTTATGAAGACCAGTGTAGGCAACACACAGGGATGAAGCTTAAGTTTCTTAGATTTACAGTAAAAAACAATAGCACATTCAAACATCCCACATAGTGCCTCATCTCACGCAGCCAAAGGACCCAGAATTTCCTCACAAGGATCTTGTGAATACACACCTCCAGGAGAGATGAGGGAGAGCAACTGTTGACCCTGGGAAAGCATATGGGAGAGCACATAGCCTCAGAAGAGCTGGCAGCTCCAGAAAGGCTTCTGCTACCATGGAGGTTCTGACCCTGCTTCTTTGCCTTCTGGGAGAAACCACATTTGTACATGACCTGGAAACACTTTCAGCCAGACTCCAATACATCACAGCCTATGTGGGAGAAATTAAACTACATGGAAATATGTAACCCACATATCTGGCTTCCTTTTTGTAGCAGTTTTCCTGACACAATGGACACTTCCCTGATAAGAAGTCCTGCTGTTGTCAAACTAGAGAAGACTGGCAATGGTTTCAAAAGACTCCCTGTGGAAAATTTTCCACAACTTCCCAAAATTTCCCCTGCACACTTTCTCTGCCAGTTGTGTGTTCATGGCACAGTCTTAACCTGCTCATACTTCGATGAAAAGACAACTGCAACAAAAAGTATCCACCATCAGTTAATGCAAAAATGCAGAGGTGACCAAGGTTGTCAAATCTGTCCAAGTACTATGGCAATGAGACTGAATCTCAAAAAAATGGTGATGCTTCCACTCACTGCTCTGCTGAGTGACTAAATAGGCTAAATGGACTGCTGTGCTATGGGAGTAAATGCCAAACTCAAAAGAGGTTCATGGAGCTTTCAGTTCCAGTGGCATTTCTTTTAGAAATGGAGTATCTACCCAAATTGGACTCCCAGGCCAGAAAAGGAGCAGTGTCTAAATGCAAATACAGGTAAAGACACCTGGAACAGCCATCTGGAACTACTCAGCGTCAAGTCAGTCAACATGACAGAGTTCTTGTCTGACCACATGTTAAGAATGGCCACATTCTCTGTGAAGATTTACCTTAAAATGGATCCAAGCATAGCCTGAAGTGAACTGCAGCACAACTGTATTCATGAAGCTGAGGCAGGGATGAGAGCAGCAAGGTTTTCAGCCAGGAGGAAAGGACACAGCTGCACAGCCAGATGCCAGTAAGAGCACCACAGTTGCAATCAGGACGCATGGTCATCACAGGCCAGCCAGATGTCTAAAATAGTATGGAAAGCACTTGATGAAAATAGTCATGCTATCAAAAGAGCGCAAATCTTATTTTTTGTTTATCCCCTGGTTTTATGTTTTTCTGCTTTATTCTGTTTATGTACTGGTTTGAAGGCAACCCAGCAGGATGAATTAAGTCCACATAAATATATTGTGAAAGATGCCAAGTCAGAACTACAATCTAATAGGAAAATTACAATAAAGGCAATAGCACAGAAACAATGGCTCACACCAACAAAATTAGAATACAACCTGACACTCTGTTGGTCACGGTGGTGGCAGCAGTCTGATGGGAGTGATGGATGTGGTCCTGTTGAAGTGGTGATCCTGTAGAAAGGTCTGGTCTTCTCTGGAGGTCCTGTGATAGTTATCAAGAGCTCTTCTCCTCTGGAAACTCAGTAGTGGTATTGTGGTGTCTCAAACTCCAGATTATATACAGGTAGGAATGTTCCGCTCCTCCCTCAGGGCAGGGCATGTCATAATGGGATGGTGCAATTTTATGAGAAATTCTGGGAGACCTTGATGGCACATTAGCAGAGATGGTTCCCCATCTCTGGATGGCTGCTGCTTCAGGGCTGAGTCATGAAGAAGATAAAGAACACTTCTCCACCCATTCTAACAGCTCATGTAGATGGTAGCAGAATATATACTTTTGTTTACACCTTACATTGGAACCCAAGACACCTCATTTTCTTTGACCTTCTTGAAGCTTTCTGAGCAGGCATACCCTAACCAGTTTTAGTAACTAAGAGAATTTTAACCCTTCTTTCTCAAAGAGGCAGAGGAAGGACAGATCTTCAGCACAGTGAATGCTCCCTATATTTCCATACCTTTATAACAACTATTTCAATCAACCAGGCCCTCCTACAACATTCCTAATCACTGCTGCATGTTCAGAGCCAAAGCATATTAATCTCAGAATCTGCAGTTCTAAAGACAATATAGTTGAAGAGAAGTAAAGTATTTAAAACCACTAAAATAATGATGAAGTGTTAAATACCATTATCTACCAATATTAGCTTAATTTTACAGAGTGCACACATAGACAATGTAAGAATCCCTTTGCCCTTGGAAAGGATTAAAATTTGCTTGAACATTACAGGGATTTTCTTGATCTTTCTTCCAAGCATTGGAACAATCCTATAAATTTCCTGATTTAGCCTGCAAATTAATTCTGCAAATACAACTCTAGAACCTGCACTCTTAATTTTTCTTAAGGAATAGCAGCAGCAGCTGAGGACAGAATGTTGCTGCTCTCTGCCAGGGAAGTGTTCACCAACCCTGCCAGCATCAGTAAATGTACTGAGTGTGCCAAGACAAATGGGACCCAGCTGTTTTAACACAGACCCACAATACAGCTGGATAGTGCACTGCAAGTGGAATGGCAGGTCTAGATACCTTTTTTCTCTAAATATTTCTAAATCTAGGAATAACTTATGCAGAAGAGGCAAATGTTGTTAGATTCCCCAAACAGTTTGTCTGACATTTTGGAGCTTGGCAGAAACCCACATGACTAAAAGCTACAGTCAGCAGCTTGGCATTGGACCATCCAGTCATTACATTTGGTCCCATCAGATACCATTCCTGTCACAGAACTATAGGCACAGTGGGAGCAAAGTATCTTTTATGATGCAAATTTCAAAGTCACCAGAAGTTTTAATCGAATAAAGCTTCTGTTGCAGGTCATCTGCCTCAGTGGGGTTCCAGGTTTTCAGCCTAACTTGTAGTCTGTCCCATTTCCCTCATAAACAGAAGTTTCACTTGTCCATATTGATCTCCTGTGCAATACACCTGCTGACAAATCAGCCTTTCATATTAGTGATGGTTAAACAACTTTCTCTCTATCTGCTCTCAGCAAAAGTAGATGACTGATTTTCTTCCATATGTTCAGGATTTTTGACTGCCTGGCTCCCATGCAGCCTTTTGCAGTCACCTATATTTTTGCTTGTTTGGCAGTCCAGAAGGCACAAATTAATAAGAGGAATGATGTTAGCAGCCATACCTTCACTCATTGAATTATTTGTAAAGACATTAGCACCCATCTTTGAAATGGGCCATACTGACTTTGGGCAGCAGGTTTGTTACAGAGCTCAGATGTCTCGGCTCCTGAAACAGACAAGGGGCTCTGCACAAGGCTAAACTTTGGGATAAAACAGTAGATTCAGTGGGGATACATGGTAGGCGATTTGGGAAGGCTGTACCTTCCTAGTACCTCAGCCACTGGGGGAAGGAAGAGGGCAACATGCAGCTGGTAGTTTAGATAAAAGGAGGCTGCACCCTCCAAAACCCCAAGAGAGAAAAGCCTTTAGAGGTGTGCACTAGTGGACACTCTCCCTTTGTTCAAATAAAGCTGTCTCCTTTTCAGTTGTATGTGTCAGGAAAATTAATACATAAATGTTGTTGGATACTGCTGCGAACTAGGGAAAAAAACAGCCTTGAAGCCTTGCGTTTCTCAGGCTGTTCAAGGACAAGAAATTATAACAATGATTAAACACCTGCTGGAGACGTGATGTTTTGCAGAAAGCATGTTTTTAAAGAGGTGTTGCCTTCTTGGACCAATGAACCTTTTCTATTTTGTATTGCATGAACTACCCTATATAACTGTAGTGTTTCTTTAAATAAAGCTCTCTTTCTGTTTGTCCATTGCATGCAGAACTATGTTGCATTATCCTTTCTGCCGCCCCTATAATCACAATGCAACATTTGGAGGTTCCACCGTGATATCTGCTCAAGTGAATGGAGATGACCTTAAGCGATTGTCACCAACGGGACAGTACCAGGATAAACTCGGAGCTGACAGACTGCTGACACTGGGACAGACCTACCAGGGCCGTCAACAACCAGGTCTGTGGTTTTTCTAACCAGAGCTGTGCCGAGAGCAGACTGAGTTCGCCAGAGACCAGGACTGAAATCCTGGGGCCAAAACCAGCGCTGGGAATCAGCAGGTCGGAGCCATGTGGGGACATGGCGGAAGCTCCCCTGAGTGCAGCAGGACGGGAGATCCAGGGACAATGTCAGCTGCTTCCTCCCTCACTGAGAGAGGCAGTATGAGCAGTAAGCTCTGGAGCCAATAGGCTCAATTTGGAGCGGTGAACTCCTGGCTAGCTGCTAGGAGGATCAGAGCTTTCTTTAAAATGGGGACTCAACAATCTAAAAAAAGGGGAAGCTGCACTCTCAATATGGAGAGGTGCTTTGGCAGAATCAGACTGCACCGGGGGTTCTATCCTCTGTAACTTTTCCTAAAAATCTGCCGATGGCGGTGGTTCCATGTGCAGCAAATCGCAATAGAAGCTTTACTGGCAGCCTGTGCGGAGCAGCCCATGGCGATAGTGTCTGCGTCTGCGGCGGGCGTGGAATGGCGACAGTCGCGGCCTGCGGGTGGCCCGGCCGCTCCTTCTTCACTGATTACGAGCTGGGCCCGCCTGCTCAGGCAGAGCCGCGGGAGCCGTGGCTGCCACCCACTCCAGATAAAGAGGTGGTGCTAGGTCTTCCCTCGCCTCTAATGCCAGAGCTTGACCCACCGCCCATCGGGGCGGGGTCTTGGTTGCCCTCCTCTGCCTCAGCAGGGCTGTGTTTTCCTCTGCTTTCCCCTCAGCACCGCAGCTCGTCAACCCGCAAGTGGTGACCTCCTCCTCCGCTTGGCCGGAGATGGCGCTGCCCCCGCTGCCTCTCATGCTGCTGCTGCCATCCTCCAGCCAGAAATGTCCCTGTCCGTAAAGCAGCCAAGCCTCAGGCATTGCAGCAGGGTGAAGGGGGCTCGATGGGGCACATGGAAATCCCCGGGGCTCCCAGGAACAATGGCATTTATGTGGAGGGGGGCGGTAGTCAGAGTCCTCGAGCAAATGTTTCTAAGCTCGATCTAATTTCTGGGAAAGAATTGTTGGAAAATTGTAATAATGGCATTGAACCAATGGACAATTTTAGATTTTGGTCCCGGTGAATTGTATTGATTTTAGTTCTGGGGAATCCTATCACCTTTTGTTAAGATTTTTAGCCAGAGTTTTACAATGTATTAAGATAATAATGAGTTTTGGTTCTAGTAAATTGTATTAGAGATGGGTTTTAGTTAACTGCTAAAACTCCATGAGAAGTTTTTGCCAGATTTTTTGTAATTTATTTAGAATGGTGATGGATTTTAGTTCTGGGGAACAGTGGCAGATTTTACCATAGTATTAGAAATAGTGCTTTGGTGGTGAATTTTTTGCAAGGAAGGTCAACAAATTTGGAACCTTCCTAGGCTAGTATCCTCAGGTCTCCTGCATGTCTTTGTCCTCCCTAGCAAAGGGCCCTGCTGGGGAGCACAAATACATTTTTTTCATTTTTTTTTAAATATATTTCATTAAGGGGGACATGTCATTGGATACTGCTGGGAACTAGGGAAAAAGCAGGCTTGAAACCTTGGGTTTCTCAGGCAAGAACAAGAAATTATAGCAACAATTAAACACCTGCTGGAGAAGTGTGCTACATGATGTTTTGCAGAAAGCATGTTTTCAAAGAGCTGTTGCCTTCTTGGACCAATAAGTCTTTTCTATCCTGTTTTGCATGAACTACCCCACATAATTCTAGTGTTTCTTTAAATAAAGCTCTCTTTCTGTTTGTCCATTGCACGAAGAACTATGTTGCATTATCTTTTCTGCTGCTCCTATAGCCAAAATGCAACATACAAACACCAGAGGTTTCTGTCCAAGAAGGAGACAGAGGAACCCTTTTGCTTTATTCGAATAAAGGGAGAGGCCACGGGCATTCCCCTGGGATCTCTCAAATTTTTGGAGGACGCAGCCTCCTTTTTATCCTAATTTCCCAGCCGCATTTCCCTCTCTCTTTCTCCATTGGCTAAGGTATTTGAGAGGCACGGGCTTCCCAGAACGCCTGATACCTGAGACTCCCCTCTAATGTATAACCCTCCCTTTTAATTTTTAATTCTTATAGAATTAATAGTTTTTCCCCATTGCTTCTTTCATCTTCCAATATCCAATTTCATTTATCAGCAAACCTACAGTTTGTAAAGGCAAATATATTTTTGCATTCATCAATCAGTGGAATACATCCCATTGTTTCTTTTATCTCTCAGTGCTAGCCTTATCTACCAGCAGATCCACAGCTCGTTTGCAAAAACAAATCCGACATTCCTCTCAAACCCAAAGGAATAGTTAATAATTAAACAAAAAGTTGAATGTTTAAAGACTGAACATGTGCATGTTTGATAAACACACCCCTGCTGCAATCCCCAGCCCCGGCCAGCCAGACCGCGCCGTTTCACTCCGTGCAGGCGCCCCCGGGGACGGTCCCCTTTCCCGCACCGGGGGGAGCCTGTCGGACAGTGAACCAGCCGCCGGAGCTCGCCTGCGGCAAAGCGTTTCCGCTTGGCCATGGCCCCGCAGCCGCGCTGGCCGTGGAGCCGCCGCTCGCACCGTCCCGTCCGGAGCGTGGCCGCGGCCGAGCCGCCGCTGCTCGGCGGCTATTCCGTGTCGCTAGCGGCGGCGCAGCCCCCGGTCACCGCCGCCGGATCCGCCGGGGCGCCTGTACCGCATATGGCCCTGGCCATGACTGCGTGTGCAGCTCCCACGCCACCCGATGAGTCTCTGATCCGGCCCCCGCTGCAGCCCCGTCTCTGTCTCCCGCTGCGGACACGGCTCTCTCGCAGACAGCGCCGCAGTCCATGCCCGCCAGCGCGTCTCTGCCCTTCCCGGCCCCTCTCGGTCCAGAGCAGTCCGCCCCGCTCCCGACTCCCGCTGCTGGTCCCCCGAGCACAGCTCCACTGCCTGCCTATGCCAGCACTGCTCCACCCTCCCTACAACTCGCTGGAGCCGGCCGCCTGCAGCCCGCCATGCAGCCGCCCGCCATGATGACCTCCGCCGCTCCGGACACGACCGCAGCACATGCACGGAGCTCGCCAGCGCCGCCTGTGCCCTCCACGCCGCTCCTGGGTCCTAGTGCCTGTCCTCAAACGCATCCCTCTGCAGCTTTCCCTACGCCGGACCTAAATGTGGCGCAAATCCCAGCGTTTCAATGACGCCTCCGCAGTCACCATCCCGGTACACCGAGAGCCTCCAGCAGTACCACCGCACCTACCGCCGAATCCACCCAGTTCAGACGCATTTCTACAGGACAGAGGGGGAGGTGACGCCACCGCGCCCCCATTAATAATGGAACAAACAAGGAACTATTTTACACCTGCAAATACTTCGCCTATCGTGCAAAAGACATCTCAGCTTCAAACTGCGACGCTGCATCCTCAAACCCCGCCAGACTTAAAACCACAAAAATATTATGATGCTTCCGTATTGACGGACTGGCAAAAATTAGACGGGACATTTGTAAGGATGAATGCCTTAATGTGATGGCACTACCTGTCATCTTTAATCCCCAGCCCGGTGGTCCCAGGAGGTGGTCTCCCATTCCGTCTCATGAGATTAAGGAATTAAGGAAAGCATTAAGGGATAATGGCATCGCATCACCCTATTTCAAACAGGTGCTAAAAAGTACATTGGATGGACATACACTTACACCAAATGATTGTAAAAACCTCGCGATGGTCACCCTTACTGACTCACAATATCTCCTATGGGAATTGAAGTGGAAAAGGATGCTCACAGAAATATTAGCAACTTACAGAGATAGTACGGATGTAGAGCTGCGTGCTCTGACCATATCTAAGTTATCTGGTTACCATCCCGACGACAAAAATGAAGATCAGGTGAATCTTCCCAGAGCAGCCTTAGATGATATTAAGAAAATGGCATGCAAGGCATTTCTGCAGGTTCTGCCTGCAGGAGTCTTTGAAAAGTCCTACAACCTGATTACCCAAGACCCAGCCGAACCTTTCACCACATTTGTGGATAGAGTAATCCAGGCTTCTGAAAGGCAGTGTGCTGATAACATCGCTCGCCCGATAATGATAAGAGACATCACTGAAAATAATGCCAATGCAGAATGTAAAAGGGCCATCAAAGTCATGGCGAAGGACAAACCAACAGTGCCCGAAATGATAGATGCCTGCAATAAAATCCGAAGTCCGCAGCACGTGGCTTCTATCCAAGCAAATGAATTGGGAAAAACCCTCGCAGAACAGCTTGAAAGGGTTCTTAATGTACAGACATCACAAACCGCTGCACTGGCAGCTCAAACAGAGGCCCGTGACCAGAAACTCACAGAAATCCTGACTGCTCTGCACCTCAATTCTCAACAAAACAATACCAGTATGGCTGTAATGCCTGCTGCTGTGATATCAGGACCCTGTTATTTCTGAAAAAAAAAACAGGTCATATCATGAGGAACTGCTCAGAAGTTAGAAGAATGATGCAGACATCGGATCGCTGCTACAACTGCAAAAAAGGACATCATATCTCCTGGCAGTGCCGAGCCAAACCTGATATAAGCAAGAAAAACAATTCAAAACACTCGAAGACGAGGGCGGAGCGCCACCGCGTGGTGAAACAAGTTATGGCACCACAGAACCCCGAGGGAGGATTTGTAAATACTCCAGCTCAGACGCCAATTCTTCCATCACCAGCAGAACCCCAGGTTATGCCACAGGCTTACTGCCCCCAGGGTGCTGGTCCACTTTGGCTGCCTCCAAGCCAATAACATTTTTAAAGGACAGTAGTTATACCTATATTCCTACAGGAATTACTGGGACTTCTCAATAGAGGCAGGACTTTTTGGTTATTGGCAAAGAGATGAATGGTATTCTGGGACTGCTTGTTTTGCCTTGTGTATTTTCTGTCAACTGCTATGAAAAACTACGAGTGTTAGCTAATGCCTGTTATCCTCCCTTGCATATTCCACCTAAGGCCCCTATAGCTAATGCTATAGCACTGTTTATGGGGACCACAGAGCATATGCCACCTTGTGATCCCTCATTTAATCAGGACAACCCTGAAGTTTTTTGGATTCAACACATAAGTACACAACGCCCAATGATGACTTGTGAACTATCTATTGGTGGGATTCGAGTTAGAATCAAGGGTATGGTGGACACGGGGGCAGATGTTACTGTGATTTATTATTATTACTGGCCAGCAGAATGGAAATTAATAACTCCCCCAGGTGCTCTCACAGGCATTGAGGGTGCAACTCCATGCCTACAGAGTGAGTCTGTGGTCAGCATTACAGAACCACACGGGAAAAAGGCATTGGTTCTTCCCTATGTAGTGCAAAGACACATCACAGTGTGGGGAAGAGATTTGCTTTCTCGATGGGGAGCCAGAATTGAACTGGATTTTTAGTAGGGGTCACTGAGACACTCAGCTTTTTAAAATTAACCTGGAAAACAGACACCCCCGTCTGGCAAGCCCAGTGGCCCCTAACAAACAATAAGCTGAGTGTTCTTAAGAACCTAGTGGCTGAACAGCTGCAAAAAGGCCACATCACACCCACTACCAGCCCATGGAACTCGCCTGTATTTGTAATCCACAAGAAAGCCTCTGGCACCTGGCGATTATTACACGATCTCAGAAAAATTAATGCAGTGATTGAAGACATGGGAGCCCTACAGCCAGGCCTGCCCAACCTTTCCATGATCCCAAGAGACTGGCCGCTTGTCATTATCGATCTAAAGGACTGTTTCTTTAACATTGCACTACACCCAGACGATGCACCTCGCTTTGCTTTCTCTGTTCCAAGCACAAACCTGCAGGAACCACTTCAAAGGTACCATTGGCTTGTTTTGCCACAAGGAATGAAAAATTCTCCAACCATCTGCCAGCATTACGTAGCCCGTGCCTTATCTCCGGTTCGTGAGCAATTCCCAGAATCATTCATAATCCACTATATGGATGATTTATTGATAGCAGCTCCAACACAGAAACAAATGGAGACAACCCGTGATAGTGTTGGTGCTGAAATCACAAAAGCAGGACTGGTGATTTCTGAATCAAAAATACAAGAGACTGCTCCCTGGAAATATTTGGGTTGGAAATTAACAGAACAATCTATTGTGCCTCAGAAAGTACAAATCCGGACAGAGGTTCACACTTTACAGGATCTACAACAGCTTTTAGGATAGATCAACTGGGTCAGACCTGTGTTAGGAATCACTGCTGATGAACTTGCTCCACTTTTTGACTTGTTGAAAGGGAACAATAACATTAGATCCCCATGGTCTCTCACACCTGAAGCTTGCAAAGCCCTAGAAAAAATTACAGAAGCCCTGTGAACCAGGCAGGCACATCGCTGTATGCCAGATAAACCCTTTTTCCTTGCAGTTTTAGGACAAGAGCTGAGACTGTGTGGTCTCATCTTTCAATGGGACCCCTCTCAAAAAGATCCCTTGTTAATGATTCAATGGGTTTTCATTTCTTACAGGTCACCAAAGACAATCCTCACACCCTTAGAAATGATGTCTCAGATTGTCATCAAAGGTAGAGCAAGGCTTCTTTCAATATCAGGCTGTGAATTTGCAATTATTTATTTGCCCATGAAGAAAACTTATTTTGAGTGGGCAATGCAAAAATCAGAAGACTTGCTGTATGCCTTGCTTGATTTTCCAGGTGTTTGCTTCATTCATTATCCGGCACACAAAATGATCAAAGCTAAATTATGCTACAAAGAAAAACCTCTGATCAGTGAAGAACCTTTAGAAGCAATTACTGTCTTCACTGATGGATCAGGGCAAACGCACAATTCAGTAGTTACATGGCAAAATATGGAAACAAAAGCTTGGGAACAAGATGTTCAAAGGGTTGAAGGTTCTCCTCAGATTGTAGAATCAGCAGCAGTTGTAAGGGCTTTTCAGCTCTTTCCAGAACCTCTCAACTTGATAACTGACTCAGCATATGTTGCTAATATTGTCAAGAGAATTGAGGGATCAGTTCTAAAGGATGTGAACAAGTTGTCTTTGGCTTACCTGTCTTTACCAAACCCTATCTCACAGAACTAATCCTTATTTTATTTCCCACATAAGGGCCCATTCAGGCCTCCCAGGATTTATGGCAGAGGGAAATGCTCGAGCAGATGCATTGGCATCAGCTGTCTCTGATAAGGAAGATACAGCAAACATTGAAAATTCTACCTCTGTGCTTGCTGCAACTCTGCCCAACACTATTGAACAAGCAAAATTGAGCCATGCATTCTTTCACAAAAATGCACAGGCAATTAAATGAGATTTTCACATTACCTTAGAGCAAGCAGAAAATATTGTACGAGCTTGCCCTGACTGCCAGCTAGTTCTGCCACTTCCTGCTACAGGAGCCACCAACCCAAGAGGGCTGGGAATTCTGCAGAAGTGGCAAATAGATGTTACTAAGTATCCCTCTTTTGGGAAGCTTAAAAACATCCATGTCTCTGTGGATACATTTTCTAACGCAGTTTTTGCTTCTGTACATACAGGGGAAATGGCTGAGCATGTTTGCCACCATTTCTCACAAGCCTTCTCTTATCTAGGTATTCCTCAAGAAGTTAAGACAGATAATGGACCTTCCTATACCTCACAAGAATTAGCTGCATTTCTAAATAATTGGAGTATTCGCCATACATTTGGCATATCCCACTCCCCCACAGGTCAGGGAATAATAGAAAGAACACATCAAACTCTAAAACGCATTTTAGGTCAACAGAAAGGGGGAGATGCTCAGGCTACACCTCAAAGAAGGTTGAATAAAGCGTTGTATGTCTACAATTTTCTGAACAGCTCAGCTGAAGAGCCAGATCCTCTTATTTATAGACACTTTTTGAATAACAAAAAAGCAAAATTGAAAGAACACCCCCCAGTTTTGGTTAAAAACTTAGAAACAGGATGAAGAGAGGGACCATACAACCTCCTAACATGGGGAAAGGGGTTTGTGTGTGTTTCCACAGATGCAGGACTCAAATGGGTGCCAGCAAAGAATGTGAAGCCCCACTGTGCATCAAAACCTGCTGAAGCCTCCACAGCAGCCAGTGATCCTGCGAGAAGCCAGGAAGCAAGCACCCAGACCTGAACTGTGCAGAATCATCAGGAGAAAGCGACCTGCCAGAAACAGCTCAGGAAAAGAATGGAGTTGTATCGATTGTGTGAATGCATGTTATTTTTCTTTTTTTTTAGTTTTTGTAGTCAAGCTTTACCTTTAAAGTCAACCAAAGACAAGTATTTGGGTTAATTTAGCCAAATCTGCAGGCTCTGATACCATTTGCCTAACTAACACAAGTCCATAAAAACCCTTTTCAACCTGTTTAGTTGGAGTACCTTTCCCAAAAGGTTTTGATAATGCTACTCTTGAGAGGTACTGGCCATACCATGATCCTCATGCTCCTTCAGATCCCAGCCAAAAATATCAAACTTATATTGACAATTCTAAAGTTGACAAATCTGATCTCCAAGAGCTGGAAATCTTAGGTTCAGTAACTATGGACAGCTGTTACATCTTTGATCTCATGGAAGGAGACAGTCCTTATTTAAATGTTACCCCATATCACCCAGTTTATAGCAATGTGACTTTTTGGTGTAATCCAACTAAACTTCTCAAATACTCTGAGCCGCATGCAAGTCAATTCAGCAAACTTCCAATACGATTTCCCAAAGGGATTTGGCTCTTTTTCGGAGACAGAGCCTGGCAGGGCTTACCCGCAGATATACAGGGTGGCCCTTGTGCCCTAGGACAGCTCACAATAATTGTACCCAGTGTTAAAGAGGTGGTCAAAAAGAAAAATAGAAAAATTAGATCCTCCACAGGATATCACTATGAAAGCAACTGTGATAGTGACTTCATCCATGGAATTCTGGACTATCAATTATCACAAGCATCTATTTGCCTCAGCTAAGTTCTTCAGTTGCCCTGAAACAATTAAACAAATTGGGATGTTGGCTCAGCAAAGAAGTTAATGCCACTTCAATTGCAATCAGTGATTTACTGACAGATGAAGAAGCAGTTAAACAGGCCACTTTACAAAACAGAGCTGCTCTAGATTTCCTTTTACTAGCTCATGGACATGGCTGTGAGGATTTTCAGGGATTGTGTTGCATGAATTTATCAGACCATTCTGTTTCTATTCATAAACAGTTGCAAAATCTAAAGAATTTGGCTGACCAAATCACTACAAATACCCCTACCTGGTTAGACAGTTTGTTTGATGATTGGAAACTTACCTCTTGGCTAAAGGAACTCTGTAAAATAGGTTTGTTTATTCTAATAACTGTAGTTATAGTGTTTGTACCCTGCATACTACATTGTACACGACAGATGATAACCAAAGCAATTTCTAATGTATTAGTTGTTGAACAAAACGGGGGAGATGTTGGGGAGAATGAAATGGTGAAATCCCACAAATATGAAAGCATAAATTCTGAAAATGATGTTGAAATGATAGCCACTTTCGAGACACCAAGCTTTAGTTACTCAGTAACTAGAAGACAATGGAGTGGCCTGCTAGGTAATCCCCTCCTTGATGAAACAATGACTCCTGCTACAAACGGGTCAAAGTCCTTGTTAAAGGTTAAAGTACAACACACTATGGTAATACGAAAACTCCTATAGGCTGTATGTAAATGCTACAGAAATTGTATTTTGTACTAGATTGGTTAGTGGAAATTTAAATATTCATAGTAGAAAGAAATTTAAAGTGTTGTAAACGGGAAATTGCTCTCTTTTTTCTCTCTCTCTTACCTCTCTTACCTTACTTACTTCCCTCATTTCCCTTCTCTTTCCTCGCTCCTCACTCCCCCTCCCCCTCTCTCTCTCGTAACCCCTCACCCTCCTTTCTCTCCTCCTCACGCTTACTCTCTGCTTTTCATTTCTTTCTTCCTCCCTCCCTTCATTATATTATCCTTTTTCTATCCCAATATCCCATTCCCAATTCCTGTCCTACTTTGGGCTGTAGCAGGCAGCCCTTGGTAGGATTTCTCAATACCCACGCCCTCTCTGTGTGTGTAATAAATTGTTACTGTGGCCCTGACACTGCTCAGGAGCTGGTAGGAAAAGCAAAGTCAGAGCTCCAGGCAGGCACAGGGTACTTTCCATCAGAGTGGATTGTGGAAGAATTGTTTGGGACTTGGATTACCTCTCTAGGTGATCACAGCCCAGAGTCAGGGATTTGTATAATTCCATATGTTTGACTCCCAAAACTTCCCAGCCCAGGGCCTTGAGCTGACAGGGCAGCACAAAGATTGTTCTCTGTGTGGTGCCCAGATTTGGGTTTCACTGACAGCTTTGCTACCTCCCATGAATTATCCCATAGCCCCAAATTCCCTGCTCAATTCCCACTGCCCTAACCTCACAGTGCCTCATGGAGGGTTGATATTCCCATGCAGAGCTGCTGCTTGAATACCAGCTGTGCCAGGAACCAGCAGAGCTTCCAAGGAAGCTCAGCAGCATCGGGACAGGCATAAATTCCAAAGAATTTGCTATTTAAACCTTCATTCCCCAGCCCCACCCATGTCCCTGAGGGGCACTTGACAGAGTTGCCTGGAATTCACCTGATTTAGCCCCCCTGAGCTCAGGCTCCAGGTGATGTGTTCAAGCAGGAGAAGGCAGGGCCAGAGGCGCTCCCAGCCCGTGCCAAGGCAGCCCCCATGCCCATGGGAGGACATCAGTTTCTTTCAGAGCTGCAGCAGTGGCCACTGTGAGTTCTTTTCCCTCAGGAAAGGATGCACATCCCTGCCTCCAGTGGGACCCACCTGTGAAAGCTTTCCATCCCTTCTGCACTTCCACCTGGCTCCCTGGAAACTTCCACCTTCATCCAAACAAAACTTCATCCCACCCAAGCCTTTGATGTTAAAGCATCTCTGCAGGCTAATGCTGGGATTAAATATCTGTGAGGGAAGATGGCCTTGGCTTTAATGCTGCTGCTGGGTGATGGCCTCAGGCTGGAAGGGAAGGGATTTGGGGTGGCTGGGACACACCTGGCAGCTTCATGGGAGCACTGGGAGGCTGGAACCAGGAATTGCTGTCTGAGCCCCTCTGCAAGCAGCCATCACCAGGAAATGCCAGCTGTTCCTTGGGGTGCTTTTGGGCTGTCAGTGGCCTGTATCCAGGCTGAAGCATCTCCAGGTGCCTGCTCAGAGCAGCCCCTGGCCCAGGAGCCACGGGCAGCCCTTGAGCCGTGTCCGTGCCAGCGCTGGCCGGGCACCCCAGCGCCATCCCCGGGACATGTGCTGGGCACAGCCCCTCCCCTGCAGAGCCCAAGGACAAGAGCTGCTGGGTCCCTTTCAGGGGCTCCTAGCTTCCTCCTGCCCCACATTCCCTGCAGCTGGGACACACACAAACACCAAGGAACATTGCTGGCAACGAGCAGGAGACACTGAGGCCTCTGTGCAGCTCTGGGCCACAAATACAGCCCCAGCTTCAGCAGCTGCCATCATTTTGACAAGGCTCACCTGCAGGAAATGCCCTCTGCCACTCTCCAGAGGAACTTTGATCATGCAGCAAGGGAAGCCTCAGGACGTGTTCTGCTCATTTCTCCATGCAAAGGGACATTGCAAGAGTAAATTTACAGGTGCTGGGGAAATCCTAGAAAGGCCAGGAAAATCAGGGTTATGGGAAGAATTTGGTGCTGTCATGTTGGTTACCAGCCTGTTGTACCCTACAGCCATGGCAGGGGTTGGTGTGTAAAGCAGCTTTAGCGGAAGAGGAGCTGCAGTTCCCTTGCTGGTGCCAAGAATTCCCATCCTTGGGAGGTTCATGCTCATAACCCATAGAGCAGCTCAGTCAGTTGGAGCAGGGTCCTGGTAATGCTAAGGTTGTGAGCTCAATTCTCAAATGTACCATGTACTTGAGAGTCACATTTTTAGGATCCCTCTCAACCCAAATATAGTCTGTAATCTGGAAATAAATAGGAACGTTCTCAGCTGAATTTTAAGAGACGAGGTTTTACCATTGCAGAGCATTTTTGAGTTGCAGAGCAAGGGGGAGGGGGAGCATCTCACCTGGCAGGTGTTGGAGAAGCAGCCCGAGTGGAACCGTGCCCGGCCCCGGCTGAGCGGCTCCTCCCGTGATCCAGCCCCGCTCGTTCCGCAGGGGTGCGGCGGGCAGGAGCCCCGGGGCTGTGCGGACACGGGGAAGGGGGAGCCGGGCGCTGCCCTCCGCTGAGGATTGCGGGGACTTTGCATCCCCGCGGGATGGGGGCACCGGGAGCGGCGGGATTTGGGGCTCCCAGGGTTGGCACGGCGCTCCCCGTGCCCCGGCCGATTCCAGCCACGATCCAGCGCCTGCACGAGGAGATTCCGCCGCCGTTCTCCCGGGCGCGGTTCCCGGCAGAGCCCCGGCTCCCCGCGGCCGCAGCGGGATCGTGCCCGGAGTCCCATGGACGCTGCGGCCGGAGCAGGAGCGGCAGCGCCGGGCTCGGCCCCAGCGCCCGTCCCGGGGCGGCTCCTGCTGCCCGCGGCGATCCCGGTCCCGATCCCGCCCCGATCCCGCGATCCGCACCCTGCCGGCCCGGGGAGAGGCGGCACCGCTCCGAACCCCCAGCGGACACCGCCAAAACCCAGAACCGGCCCCTGGTACCACCTGAGCGCCTCGGACTCCACGCAGCACCGGGAGCAGTCCCTGGGCTGGACTCGGCGCAGCGCTCCGGACGAGGATCCCGCCCCATCCCGGGAGGAGCATTCCCGGATGGAGCGGGGCGGGAGCGGCTCGGCCGCCATTAAAGCGCGCGGGCGGGGCAGGGCCTGGGGGCGGGGCCTGGGGGCGGGGCCTGCATGGGTGCGCGGGGACCCAGAGCGCATGCGCGGAGCGGGGCATTTAAACGGCGGAGAGAGTCCAGCGGCGCCATTTGCTGCGCGACGCTGTTGGTGGGCTGTCCAGGCTGTCTTTGTCTTTTCGTTTATGTTTCTTGGCTTCTGTGTTTCTTTTTCTCTACACCTCTCGTTTCTCCCTATTCTTCCTTTTCTCCCTCCCCCTCATGCTCTTACACAGCCAACCCTACCCTGCAACTCTCTTTGTAATGTGGTTTTAGGGTATTTTTTAGGTTTTTTTTAAAGCGTATTTTTAATTTTTTTCTAGGGTTTTTTTGGGATTTTTTGAGGATTTTTTTTTTGGGAGGGGCTGTTTTTGAGGGTTTTTAAGTGATTTTTCTTATTTGTTGTGGGCTTTGGGGATTTTGGGGGGTGTTTAAAATCGGATTTTGGGTTTCTTGGTGTATGTTTTTTAGCTTGGGTTTTTTTATGTTTTTTTAAAGGGATTTTGGGGTGTTATGAAATGTTTTTAAGGTTGTTTTAGGGTTTTTTTTAGGGATTTTACAATTTTTTTTAGTGTTTTAGGGATTTTTGAGGGTTTATGGAGAGGGTTGTTTTGAGGGGGGTTTTAAGGAAATTTTTGGGGGTTTTGGGGGGTTTAATGGGTTTTTGGGGAGTTTTAATTTTTGGAGGAGTTGGAAATTTTTGTGGTCTTCTTTTGGGTTTGTGTGGTTTCTTGGATTTTTTCCTTCTTTTTGTTTTTGTTTTTTTTTTTTTTTTTGTGGGGTTTTAGTCCAGTTTTTTCAGGGTTTTTTCCTTTTTTTTTTTTTGCGGGGGGGAGGGGTTTATTTTTATTTTTAACTTTTTTTATTTCACTTTTTTCCTCACAGAATTTCCCTCCCTGTGTCAGTTTTTTAAGTGCTGCTACAAGGAGATGCTGGAGGGCACCGAGACCCCTGGGGACCCCCCAGGGACACCCAGGACTGTGTGGGAGGAGCCCAAAAATTTTAGGGAGGTTCCCCCCCTAAATCATTAACCCCCACCGGAACCTTCCCCTGTGTCTGTGTGGAGTTTTTGGGAATTAATTCAGAATTTTCTGGGGAGGTTTTGGGCATTTGGGGAGGTGGGAGCACCTTAAAAACTAAAAAAAAAGGGATTTGGGGAAAAGTTTGGGGAATTTCACCTCAAAAATGGTGAAGGGAGCCCCAGAAATTGACATAGGATGAGGTGGTTTTAGCCAAAATCTGGGATTTGGCCTCAAAATCTCCCAGAATTTGGGGAATCGCCTCAAAAATCCACCTCTGGGATTTTTGCTCTGTCCGGGAGCGGGGGGGGGGGGGGGGGGGCTGCAGTATTGGGTTGTGCACCTGTACTATATAGTACAAAGTGTATTGGGGAAAAATACTTTCAAATAATTTTTTTGTACTTAGAAACATTTCCTGTAGAAGAACTTTTGTGCAAAATATTACTGGACAGTAATAGAAGACCTGAAAATCATGGTTCAGTTTATATTCAGAAATAAGATTTGAAGGACACTTTGTTACTCCCAGGCAAAAAAGCATAATAGAATTATCCTGCCTTTAAAACACATATTATAAAAATATCGATATCTAAGTGGTTTTTTTTTATACAGCAAAGATAATATTCCACACAAGTGAACCATGAAATAATCACAAGGCATCAAAGGTAGATACAGCTTTTCCTACATGCAAAGCCAGTTATTTCTCAAGTTGCTCCAGTTGTTTTTTTTCCTAAGAAAAGCAACAAATTAAAACTTTATCATTTCAATAGAAGGGATTAATTATATGCATGCCAAAAGTTTATTACAAAGTCCTTGGAAGAACAGTAATTCAAGAAGGTCTTGGTGTGCTCTGTGGCAACTCCTGTCATATTTCTAAGTGAGCTGCATAGAGCACTCAGTAATGAATGTCATTCTTTCCTTGGCCATTTAGAGGTTTTCTACTTTTCCTTTTATCTAGGTATTATAGACTCAAGTAGAATTGCTGCAATAAAGTGCCTTGAAAGCAATTTAGCAATGGTATTTCCATGCTCTTGAATACATCCAACAGCATATGCATGCCTGCAGGAGATCAATAAAGGTTTTAGGACCCAGTTCTCTTGAGATATCCATGCAAAGGATGTCCATGGACTCAGCAACTCCACTATCAGATTAATTCTAAAATGACTGTGGTATAATTTGATGAAAAGAAAGTGCCCCATCCATAGTGCCATGAGATTTGAACTCAGGACTCCAGTCCTGTCATACTACACCAACATTTTCCTTAAAGCAAGTGCCAGGATGGAGAATTAATGTCAGAAGAGAAATGTCATAGAAAAATGCTGCATTGGGGGATTAAACAAATAGAGGCAAGGAAAGCCTTACAGGAAGCCCTTCCTTTGTGTAAAGGCTGTGAGCCTTCTCAACTTCCACTGAAATTGCTGTGGCTGTGCTTAGGACTTTTCAGGAGCAAACCCCAAATGTGTTCTCACCAGCTTTCCCACAGCACCAAGCTCTCCTCCAAACCCATAATATGTGTGCAGATCACACATTGCTGCATCGTTAGCAGCAGCACTGGCTTTGGGAAAATATTTCTATTGTTAACCCAGCTGACTTCAAAGAAAGTGAATTTCAGTAGCAATAGAGCATTTCTCTCCCCTAGTAAAGTCAGAAGACTCCTGATGCAATGTAGCAGCATCTACCTACAGAGCAGTAGAGATCTAATGGGACTTGTTAAATTTTCCAGCTGGGTTACATCAAGTGTAATTTTGTTGTGGTTTTTGAAGGCACAAGCTTTTCTAGCTTGGTATACACTTAAAATACAGCTCTTTTTCAAGAGATACTTTTCTCCTCTTGAAATATCAATCAAATGATTAAAGTGAGACAGATGCTGTAGACAGCTGTGAGAACACCTGCCTGGTTACAGATGATCACAGAGAGCAAATATTTCAGCACTTTCACTGGTTGCTCTTCTGGAATAGAGTGTTGCTGGTGGTAAGACTGAAATCTTGTATTGCCTTTCATTGACAAGATATAACTTCCATTTCCATGGGCTCATTTTACATATGTATTCTTGCACATGTAGAAATTTTAATCTGGTGTTTGTGTTTGCATAGTTTGCAAAATGAATTTGTTGCGTAAAGAACAATTTCAGCTATTTTAGCAAAGGAAAGCCTGTTTGGGTTTCAACAATGATAAGCCAAGCGTGCTTTAAATTCACTTTGCAGTTACATCCTCTACAAAAATAGAGCAGGTAAACAATAGTCTAATTACTGCAGATAATGAGAATTTAGGAAGACGCATGAAACTAAATCTGTCATATTCTTCATTGTGTTGCCATAAAATTGCAGAGCACAGGTGCTCTTGAAAAAGATATTTGGGAAATGTTAATGTTCAGTGATGCACAAAGATGAATAGCTGGGATTTGTGGTGGTGTTATGCTGCAGTGCAATTTCAAGTAATGGTGGAATAGCACCTGTTCACAAATTCCAGTATGTTTTCTTGTATTACAGAGAACTTGCACATGTGTGCATCTGCAGATCTCAGTTCTGTTATCTGCACAGAATTACCAATGTGTTTTTTATTAGGAATATTTCTGAGAACTGCTCAAAAGTGTGGAGCAGTAGAATTGTCCTGTACACAGCATGCACCTGAATATCCTCCAGGGTAGGCCATTAATAAATTCCAGACTTTTCCAGGTTAGTTCTCCTATCACCACACTGTATCAATCCACAATTTAAATTATTTATTTTCTTTGCTTAGTTTGTTTTGAAGTCGTGAGGGGGCACAATTTCAGGAATGCTTTCTCTAAGTACTACTTAGAAAAAATTGGATTTTTAATGTTGGCCATTATTGATTAAAATATGATTTGGACTGTAAATGTTTGACCTTACTAGGCTACAAAACTGTGGGACATGTGGGGTTCCATTTAGTGAGAATTTTCCTGAGCAGCCAACAAAAACAACTGACTGCAGTGACCCATAGAGAGTGCAAAGGAGGCCTGAAGAAAGAGGCTTTTCTGGATGAAGCAGCACATAAATGGACATGAGGGAAATAAGGGCCATGCAACATGAAGAGAGATGTCCCTTCTTTTCTGAACTCCTGTCTTCTCCTTTTGGCCTCCTCATTAGAAATTTCGTTGTAAGTCAGTTGCTGGGACAATTTTTGTGAGGTTTGTTACACTGTGTTTAAAGAAAGACAAACACCATCCCAGCGAGGAGGAGCATTCCTAATTCAGGCTCTGTCTGAAGCTGTGTAAGATGACATGGGAAGAGATTTTCTGGGTAGTGGGTTTCAATTTTTGTGAGAAAGCCAGCACACAGAGGAAAAAATGACAGGGCACCTTGAAAAACACTCACTCCAAAAGATGCTCCAGAATGTGATGAGAGCAACAATCCCTGTGCCAGCATGTCACCCACAGGGCAGCGGCTGCAGGGACAGGGCTGGGCTCCTCACAAAGGACCTGGGAGGAGGCAAGAGAAGGCAGAGTCAGCCAGAACTCAAGACAGGCTGGATGTAAAGAAAATATCCACTGTGTGTGTGGGATGAGCTCCTGCCATACCACCAAATACATAAATATTCCACCACTTGAGCCCTCATGGTTTAACCATATAAAGAAATAAAAAACTGGCATGAATTAAAATAGATGGAAGAAATAGGTCTATTTTTTCCTTCTCTGAAAACTTTCCTGTTCAAACCACTGTTTAAATAAAAAAATATAAGTGACACTAAGCAGGTCATTCATTGCAAGATCAACTTTGTTGGATTATATTGAAAAGACTTGGCTGTTTGGGGGGGAGGGGGGAGATTTTACATTCTAACTCTCCCCTGATTGTAAAAAGAAAGAGAATAAAAGGAAGGAAAAATGCAAAACCCCTTGGTGAAGACAGCAGTGTGAGTTCACTGTCATTGTAAACCATTAACCTCTCGGGAAAAGCAACATCCTTCCAGGCGGCAGGACTTTAGCTCTGATGGAAATGCTGACAGAATTGCTGCCCCTTCCTGCTGCTGCTTCCATCTCCACAGAATGAGAAATGTGCCAGATCTGCCGCAGACAGGCAGAGGCAGTGAGACAGCAGCAGCCAGCTGGCTGGGAAAGGGCCCCAGAGAATGTGTGCAGTGTCTCTTTTCCTTTGCCCTCTCCCGTCCGGCCTTGTCCGCTCCCGGCGGGAACTCTGCTCGCGACCCACCCGAGCCCGGCCCGCGCGGGGCCGCGAGCGGGGCCGAGCGCAGCGCCCCCCTCAGGCCGCGCGCCGCGGGCGTTGTGGCCGCACTCGGCGATCGGCGCCATGGCGGAGCTGCCGCTGCCCGCCGCGCTCAACGCCGGCGCCTTCCCCGCCAAGCTGTGGTGCCTGGCGAACAGCCCCCGTGTCCGCTCCGTGCGCTGGGACAGCCGGGGCCAGGGGCTGCTCATCGACCGCTCCCTGCTGGAGCGGGAGCTGCTCAGCCTGGGCGGCGCCCACGGAGCGGGCGGCGAAGGGGCGGGGCCAGGCCCGGACTCCTTCCAAGCCGCGCACTTCGGCAGCTTCGTGCGCCAGCTGAACCTCTACGGCTTCCACAAGGTGCCGGGCGATGCCGGCGGCTGGCTCCACTACACGAATGCCAACTTCGTGCGCGACCGCCCCGAGCTGCTGCTCCGCATCCAGCGCCTGACCAGGGCCAACAGGCAGCGGCTGGCGGTGGGGCTGGAGGTGCGCAGCCGGCAGCCCGGCCGCTTCCAGCAGCCGCACACGGAGCGGCCGCTGCCCGCCTGCTGTGCCGGGCAGCCCCCCAGAGCCGGTGAGACGGGCTGCGAGCTGCGGGCGCCAAGGGTGCCGTGGGCTGTGGCCGTGGGCAGGGGCTTTGCTTCCTTTCTTCTTCCCTCACTGCTGCACAGCTCCCTCAGGCCAGAACCTCGCTGCTGCTGCTGCTGCTGCTGCTGCTGCTGCTGCTGCTTCACGGGAGGATTCAGAGCTGCATCCAGGCCCTTCCAGGGAATGTGCAGGTGCTCAGGAGTCTGAGGCTTCCCCACCAGCTGCCAAGAAAGTCTGTGCTTCCTCTGGACTTTTTGGGGCTTCACCAGTGGAACCATCAAGGGAGTTCATCCACAAATTTAATCTGCGCAAGCTCACCATTCCGCTGGTTCGCATCGACCCTGAAGCTGCCTGCAGGGCCCTTCGAGAGGGCAGCAGCTGCAAATCTTCAGAGCAGCACAGCCCAGCCAACAGTGCTGCCTCACCTGGGGATTCAGAGGTGCCTCCAGGCTCCAGGATGAGTGCAGCTGCTCAAGTGTGTGAGGCTTCCCCAGAATATCCTGAGGAAGCATTTGTCACTTCTGGACCTCTGGGGGCTTCATCAGTGGAGCCAGGCACAGACACATTTCAATTCCAGCCTCAGCCTGTCATTCCACGAGGTCCCGTGAACCACCAAAGCCCTTTGGTGACAGTTCCAGAGAGCAGCAGCTGCACATTTCCTGAGCAGCTCTTGCCATCCTACTGGCCATCAGGTAGGGGAAGAGTTTCTATCCTTGCTTTTCAGAACAATCATGAAAATTGACTGAAATGTTTTCCTGCTGTGCTCTGTCATGGGTTGATCTCAAGTGCAAATCAGGTAGAAATATCAAGTGTGGAGGAAGCAGAACCGTAAAAACAAAATGAATCTCTATCTGCTTTTCCTTTCCTTGCTGCCGTTTTGGAGTGGGTTCTTTGCATTTTCCAGACAGCCTCTCTGTAGGGGCACAAGATCAAAACAAAGCACCTTTGTCCACAACTGGTCAGTGTCAGGTAAACTCTTTTTTAAAATCTAGTCAAACTAGGACCCTGATGGGATATTGAGAGTTTACAGGTTGTCTCTCCTTCAAATAATGTTATTAAAATTCCATAAGCTCTGTGCATCCCTGGAGCAGCTGCAGCTATAGAATTCAGCCTCACCCACAAGGATACTTTTTAGAAGAAACTCACAGTTTACGTTTAGGATGTGTGTCTGCAGGTGTGGGCTCTTCCTTGGTGAATCCGCTCCCTGTGGTCTGTTATTATGAGAAACTGCAAAGCCACCAACTCCAAAAGCTGATGGGGAGATAGAAAAGGCAGTGATTATAAAGTGCTTTTGCGTATGTGTAGATCAGTTTTAGAATCCATCCTTTAATATACATACATATCATTCAGAAGAAAGACTTTTTAAGAGGGAGAGCTCACTCTCCCAATTCCCTGTGAAGTTTGAGTACGTTTCTGGAATTGAGGTTGCTGTGTGCTTCCTGTGGTGTTTGATCCAAGGCAGCATAGAGCTCCGTGTCCCAAAGCCACATTCTGGAGCCTGACCAATGTGTTTAAACTCTTGCAGCCACTCCAGGCACTTCAGCCCCCAGTGCTGCAGCTGGCTATGCTGGTTATGCACCATGGAGAGCCCCCAGGTGGCTCTGGGATACTCCTGGGGAAGAGGAATTGCCCCCACTGGATCTGGACATGGTGCTTGAGACACTGGAGGAGATGCTTTCGTCCTCCCCGCCTGAAAGGTCTCCCTCTGCTCAGGTAACTCTGCTGAAGAGGGATGAAAGGGGCTGACTGGGAGCTTTTGAAAGTTGTTACTTGGCTGAGAAGCAAAGGCTTCTTGAATTCAGTTCTGAATGGACAGGGAAGGATTTTCTTGGTAAAGTAAGGTTTCCAAGAGAAGAGAAATGAGAAAATCACTCCCCTGAGTGAGGATGAGAGGTGTGAGCCTCTGTTGGCCAAGTTTGAGTGCTCCTTTTCCTGGGAAGAATTCCTCCTGTGGGGCCATTTGTGATGAGGAAGTGAAAGCTTTGTGCATTCTACCAGGCTTTGTTTGATGGGAAGAACAGAAGAGTGTTTAGAGAATGGCACTGAAGGCAAAGTGTCTCATGCAGGGAGGGGCATGTGAGAGGTGCCTCTGTTGCAGCAGCAGATGTGGGCTCTGCCTCTTTTGTGTTGGAAGGCCAAGGGAAAGCAAGGGCTGGGCTGCAGCTGCTGCTGCTGTGTGAGCCCTGCCGTGTGTGTAGGTGCTCCCAGAGCCATGTTTGGGGATGGGCTGGAGCTGCAGCTTTCTTGTCCTCTCAGTAACGTGGTGCCTGCAGTCCAGTTTCTATCTGGGAAATCCTTAGCTGGGCAAAATGCCCAGTCTTGCTCTCCATGTTCCAGAGCTCAATCACCTTGCTGTTGGGCATCTGTATGGGAAGAGATGTGTGTTCCCATGCAATCTCTACAAAGCTGCAGCCTGGATGAGACTGTTCTGCACAGGGCTGTGGAGGGAGGAGCAGCTCCCTGATCCAGGAACTGGCAGGACTCCTTCCTTAGCAGCCATCCATGTGTTCAGTGTCACCCCCACATTCAGCATTGTCACCTTTGACAGCTTTTGGACCATGTTGGAGGAGTCAAATCTGAATTTTGAAGGTGTTTATGGCCCAGATTTCTTCTTAGGAACAAGATATTAAGTATGTGAGGCATGGTGTTGTTGGACCACATGTATTATGTAGCTGGCAAGAAGGGTTTATTTCTTTCTGTTTCTCTTTCAAGGGGAATATTAATGTTGCCTCTGAGCCTTCAGGAGGGGAGCCTGTGAACAACACTGCAGCAGAGGGAGGTTTGCCTGGCACTGAGAGCTCTGGGAACAGTTCCCAGCAACCCGAGGAGCTTGGTAAGGAGAGAGCCCCCATTGGTTTAGAGAGATGTGAGAGGGCTGCTCTGAGCCTGCCTCTGACAGGCAGGGAGATCAGAAGAGTTGAGTTCTTGTCTGCAGGGTTGGTGCTTCCCATGCCTTTAGTTCAAATCCTGCACTGAGACAACCTCCCCAAGCCCTGCCCTCCTCGCTTCTCCAGAGGCTCTGACACTGAGTCCTCTGGTGTGGCAAGAGAGACAGGAATAAACCTGACCTTGTGGGATTTGTGTCACCAAGCTGGGTATCCCAATTTGGATTCATAACTCAGCTCACAGCACCCTTCAGTCTCAGCCATTTCAGTGAGGACTGAGGTCTCTCTGTCAGCACAGAGAAAGAACAAGGCTGGGCTTCTTTGTGGGAGCTGGGACTGTGTGTTTCAAGCTCTCATGGGAGTCATTTGTACTGTGGGTGCTGTGAGTTTATTGGGAAACTTCAAAAGATCAAATGTTTTGAAAACTTGGAAGGATTCCAGCTCTTTAAAGAGCAGGCCTGAAATTCCCAATTGAGAGTCTGCCTTCCAGGCCATCTCTTACAGTCTTTGACAGAAGGACAGTAAGTTTCAAAGGGAAAGATGGACGGAGGCCAATATTGACTGGGTGTTCCCTTTACTTCCCAGATATCCATCTGATCTACCTTGCCAGGAGGGCTGCCCTGCGTGCCAGGGAGAAACCGGGGGAGAGCCTGTGACCATCGGGCAGGTGGAACCCCTCTGTTTATAGATACATTTAGAGACTTCTATAGTTATATTTTTATATCCATGTAGATTCTTTTATAGATTTTCAGATTTCCATTTATATATTAATAGGGTAATATTAATATCTATATATATGTTATTATTTCTTATTGCTAGTAATACATTTATTAAGTATTAATTAATTTATATTTATATTTACATTTATATTTATATTTATATTTATATTTATTTAGTTAAAGGTAAACGGAATTTAGATCCACAGATTGAGCTGTGTAGGGCTAGGCTGCATTTTTAAGGTGTTTCCCCTCTCTGATTCCTTTTCCATCTCTTGTTTGTCCCCTGTGCCCCTCTGTCCCCTCTTCCTGTGCTGGTCCGAGCTGGGGCCGGGCCGGGCGGAGCAGCAGTTCCAGCCCTGGGTGTCCCTGGAGCGGTGGCAGCTGCCGGTGGCCCCAGGCAGTGTCCCCTGAGGAGCTGCTGAGGGACGGTGAGACTGAGGGGCTGAGGAGGCGCTGACACTGAAGGGACGGTGACCTTGAGGTGCTGCTGGGGCTGAGGGTGTGGGGCAGCAGAGGGCAATGGTGGCACTGAGGGGACAGGGAAGTGGCACAGGCTGAGGGGGTGACGGGTCTGAGGGGACGGGATGGGTCAGAAGGGACTGAGCGGGGTGAGAGGACTGTGGGGTCTGAAGAAACTGAAGGGGACTTGGGGTTTGCCGAGAGCCTGGCGGGGCTGAGGGGATGGAGGGGCCAGCAGGGAGCACAGAGGGGTCCAGGACTGCAGCTCTGCCAGGCATGGAACCAATTCCTGAGGCTCCGTTCTTGCAGTGAAGACATTGCAGACAGCAGGAGGAGTGACAGGAGCCAGCAGGGAGAAGCCAAAGGCCCCGAGCAAGAGCAGTGAGCAGGGAGCTGCTGCTGGCACAGAGGCTGGTGAGGCCCCAGGGCCGGTGGGGCAGGGTGGGGTGAGGGTGCCGTGGGCTGTGGCCGTGGGCAGGGGCCGGCACAGGGGCAGGAGCGGCCCTGCCCGTGCTGGGGCTGCTCAGCGCAGCTGCCCCGGCCGGCACAGGGGCTGTCCTGGGGCAAGGCAGCTGTGCCGGCAGGGCCCGGGAGCTGTGCCGGCTGTGCCGGGGCTGCGGGACAGTCCCGCCGCGCTGCGCTCGCCACACCCTGGCCCCTCGGCCTGCTGCTGCTTTCCAGCAATCCTGGAGGGGCTCTGAGATTTTCTCTTCCCTGGTGGAAGTGCAGGTGCTGCCAAGGGAAAGGCCCTGCTCCTGACTCAGTGTTCTCTTTGCTTCCCAGATGTCCCATCTGCTGTCCCTGTCCAGGAGAGCTGCTCTGCATGGGACGAAGAGACCGAGGGAGAGGATTTGAAGATGGAGATGCTGGAATCTGATTTTCTTCTTTGAGTTCTCATTAAAGAGACATGGATTTGCACATAGAGAGGGATAATGATATGGATATTTTCTTATGTGGTTTGCTATTTGTACAGGAATAATTCCATGTCTGTTATATTTATAAATGTGCTATGTATGTCTGTGTATATATACATATATGTGTGTAATTCCATATATGTGTATATATGCATCTAAAAATGCTACTTGTGTAACATATGATAAATACATGTCTATGTTGTTATATCTGACTTTAATTCTATATCCTGGGTTTTCATTTGTGTAGAGAATCTATTTGTATTGATGCAGTTGTTGGTATATGACTTTTAAATTGGTGTATTGGTAATTTCATAGGTGTATATGTTCTATTTTTATGTTTTTCTTTGTATATTGATCTATTTATATGTGTAATTGCATTAACATTTATGTGGAGATGTATAGCTGTATATTTGTTTTGAAGTAGTTGCATGGATATATATATTGGTACAGTGCTATTTGTATATTGATGGGTTTGGTTTATATATCTATTTACATATAGTATGTAATATTTAATCTATATGTAGACCAGTAGATTGTTATAGTTTTATATATATTTATATATATATGCACACTTATGTATATAAGTCTATTAAAACATGTATGGAGTACTATAGTTGTATAACATTAACTGCTGACTTCTTAGTGTAGGGCTATTTACAGTGGGAGTGCATATGTTCATGTTTTTATATGGGCTGTACACTTGTATGTAATAAGTTAAGTTGTTAAGTACCTAAGTGATCTTTGTGTATAGTGAGTTGTTTTAGAGTTTGGCAATAAATTAAGTTTTTGTTAATTGAAGTTGATATTTGTATATTTTTGCATAGCATTGTTTTAGTAATGTAATAAATCCCTTTTTTTAACATTCACTGAGATCTGTATAGTTCTGTATTGTCAGCGTGGGTGTAGCAATTTGTAATAAATGACATTTTTCAACTGAAATCAGTTCTTGTGTATGTGTTGATCAGCAGTGCAGCTGTAACAATCTGCAAGAAATGGCATTTGCCAGCTGAGATGGGTGTTGTGTGATTTGTGCTATCCAAAGCAATGAGCAGATGTAAAGGTGATGATGCTGGGGGATTTTGGCCATGAAAATCTCCAGCCATGCCCAGCACATGCCCTGTGTGCACTCAGGCTGGGCAAGAAAAGCACAGATTTGGGATGGCAGCAGAGCCACACATTTCCTAAGAACTCCCTGCAAAGCCTGCTGAGAAAACACCAAGACTCCACTGAGTGTTGAACTGCTCTGTGGATTTTCAGATCATTCTATTGATCTTTGGTTCTTTATATCCAAACATATCTATATATATATGTGTGTGTGTGCATGTGTGTGTGTAGGCAGTACTTAGTGACATGGAACATACTTGATTGTGGAAACTGAAATGGATTTTTCTATCTTTATCTGTCGAGTCAGCAGAGTTGTACCATTCTGTACCCATCATTGACCTGAAATTGGTCATCATATAAAAGCATTGCAGTTGTAACAGTCTGTAATAAATTTCCCTTTGAAACTGCAATTGGCTTTGGGGCACTTCTCATTTCCATGATGAGTGACCACATCAATGTTTTCCCAATATCTTCAGTGATCATTAAGCACTGGTGAGTGTATGACAGGCTGTGGCCCCCAATTCCTCACAGGTCTGTCAATCTGTGGGTAATAGAACCTGTCTGAGGTTATTTGTCTATGAGTTGTGGTCCATCTCTAGAACCCCCTCAGGCAGCACCCTGGCTGGAGAGGGGGAAAAATGTAATGGGATTATGACATTGATTGTCTTTTCACACATGTTTGCACTAAGATGCAGCCTCAACTGAGTAAGGAAAATGATAGATTTTCTTTAGTGTGGAATAAAATGGTGCAGGAATCGCCACGAACTAAGCTGTAGGAACAGTTCTTGGTCTAAGGGGACACTGGGTGCAAGAAAGCAGCACAATGTTAATGATTCATCTCTTAGGTAAAACCAAAACGGTTCATGGTATAAATCTACTTGGCGTTCAAAATAACCAATGGGCTGTGGCTGAAGTCTGGGAGTCAAACATTTGATAAAAGAGACCTGGCAAAGCCAGTCCAAGGTGCAGGCAGGCACTGGGCTCAAGGCAAGAGGGAGCTTGTCCTGGCAGCCCTGGGAGGGACTGCAGGCAGAGGAGCTGCCGGCGGCAGGGAGCAGCTCCTGCTGGCACTGCAAGGGAAGGAGCGGCAGCGTGCAGGAGGAGCGGGCACATTGCTGATGGACAACGGAGCTGCTCCTGAGCCAGCAACGGGACCCCTCCTGGTACTGCAGTTACTGCTCAGTTCCAGGGTAATCCAAGCTGGAAGCCAAAGCCCAAGCAAGAAAAAAAAAACATAGTTGAAGTCGGAGTTCAAATCAGAGTTTGTTATTGAAGTCATTGAAGTCATAGATTGTTCTCACAGCTCAGCCTCATATAATGTTGCAGCCCCAAGCAGTTACAGCTCTCAAGCACTCACATCCCCAAATCAGAATTTCCCCCAAGTTACAGAATCAGCCTATTGTTTCCATTACTTGGCAGCCTTACAAAACCACACAGTTTCAAAAAACTCACAGCTGCACATGAAGCTCTTTCCTTCATAGCTGTGGTTTCTTATTCCATGGTGTAAGTCAGTCTGAGTTTCTCTGATCTGCCTCAGAACCATCATCAGAGACTGGGCCCTGAAATTGCACCACTTGCCCTGAACCAGAGCTCTGGCCTGGCCAAGGTGGATGCTTGTGGGCCAAGGGCTGTTTGTAGCTGTGCCTGGTGCTTGTCATGGGACGCTGCAGGGTGCTGGTTATTGCACCCTGTCCCTGCTCCTGGGTCATGGGGCTATGATCTCCACACACAATAGTCCATAAATCTTCCCACCATTTGGGCGGAGGCCACTCACTTTGGAAAAGGACTATAAAAAGTGACTGTCTTAAAGAAGAGTCCGAGATCTCTTTCTCCCGAACGGATTGAAGACACGTCTGATCTCATCAGACGATCACAAGGATGCGTCCCGTCTGTTGATAAATATATCTCATCTCTCTCTCTTTCTACCCTTTTTACTTCATCTCTCTCTCTCTCTCCCTCTCTCTGTCTCACACAGGCACAAAGCTTTATTGTTAACATGCAATAAACTGCATTGCTGCTTTCTGCTAAACAAACCTGAGTCTCTTCCCTTTTGTCTTTTTCACCCTGGGGTCAAACGAACCATCACAACTCCCGCTCAGGTTCAGTGGATCATGACAAAACTAGAGAACCTGTGTTATCTCCTGACTGCCTAGTTTTATGTCTGTCCCCTCCCCTCTTATCCTACTTATTTTTAGTCTGATGTTCATCCTTTGCCCCACTCTCAGGCTCACAGTAACACCCTACAAACTGACTAGAACAAATCCAAATCCATAAATAACACCTAGAAGCAACAACTTTCCATCCTTTTTCTAATAACCTTTCGGCTGCAGCACAATATTACCTCGTATCTCACAGAGGAAATTGAGGATGAGCCTGAGGCTTTTGCTTGAGTAGTGAACTGATTTGGAAGGGAGCAGAAGAGTTTCAGTACACGTTTTTTAATTTCTGAGGGAAAAACCCAAAGTGGTTTCAGTCTGCACAAGCATTTTCAAGGTGCATTGACAAAATGCTTGTGGGTAATTCCCAGAGAAGGAAGGTGTTAAGAAAATGTTTAACTGTAACAAATCATTAATTCCTTTGGCTTTAACAGACAGTGCTGAGCCCTCTATTTCTTCAGTGCAATAATGAATGTGTGCAAGTGGCTATGTTAGCTTTGAGAATAAAGACCATGGTCCTCCTAAGAAGGTTACTGGACTGCATTCAAGGAGAAGAAAATGGTTTGAGGAGGCTCTTGACCATCAGAGGAGAATTTGAGGGGTAGGATGTTCCCCAAATGATGACCAAAGACACTCAAGAGACTCCTAATCTCCTGTCAATAACTTCTGAGAAGTGATTAAAATATATAAAAAAAATTTGGGGGAATGCTGAGCCTGTGAGTTTCAGCAAAGTAATGAGGGTGTCTTAGTTGCCTGGTTACGAACGAGTAGGTGATATTTCTGAGTGAGCACGTCTTAGAAAAGTGGTTCCCAATGCACCCAGAAATGAAATAAAGTAATGCCTCCTTTCTCACCCTGAGCTGGCAGTTACCTGCTGGATAACTTTCACTGTAGTCACTTCTATTGAAAGGCGAAAATTAAATCTTTTCCATCAGTTCCCCTCTGGTTTATCTTTCTGGGGCCCAAAGCTCTCTGTGCTGCAGGTGCCCTGGGTGTGTGCAGAGCAATGCAGCCCCACAAACCCCATGGTTTCCCCAGGTTGCCATACCCTGTTCCCAGGTGTGCCCAGCTGTGGCAGCAGACAGAGCCCCAGCGCAGTGGGCGCCGTGCCCTGCCCAGCCGGGGCTCTCTGGCACAGAGCAGCAGCAGCGCCAGCACCTTCCAGCCCATCCTGCCCTGCCTCCCCCTGGGACACAGAAGCCTCTGGAAATCAGCACCGCCAGTCACGTTCCAGCTTGGAGCAGCTCCTGCAGCCAGGCAAATCCTGCCTGATTGGCTGCTTCCAAATAGGAATAAAGGCAGAGGGAGAGATGCACATACAGAGAAGCCCTGGGCTTGTCCAAATAGACAAATGTATTGGGGAATGTGTTAGGAATTATGACAGCTGTTATGCCAATACTGCCTTCTCTCCTGTCCTTTTCTCTCTTCACATTTCCTTTCCTTTTCCCTCTCACATTTCCTCCTATTCCCAATTGCAATTCTCCCAGTTTTCCTGCCATGTTTCCTCCCAAATTTTACTCATTTCTGCCACTTTTTTCAGCTCACTTTTTACAAACACTTTTCGTCTCACATTTCCGCACTGTCCCACTAGTTTCCTGTTCTTTCTCCTCCCTCATGTTTCTCGCAATTTTTCTATCTCATATCCTTTCTACTTTGTGCCCTCGTGTTTCTCTCCTTTACTCAGTCATGTTTCTCAAAGTTTTCTCCTCATGTTTGTCACTTTTCCCCTGATGTTTCCCAGCCTTTTCTTCTCACATTTCTCACACTTTTCCTGTCACATCTAAAATTCTTTAGTCTCATGTTCCTTATAGTTTCTTTCCCCCATTTTGTGTCCTTTTTTCACTCAGGTTTTCTGCCTTTTTCTACCCTCAGGTTTCTTCTTCTATCCCCCTCAGGATTCTCACAATATTCCCTTCACATTTTCTGCCTGTTTCTCTCTCTGTCAGTAAAGTTTATCGTTCTATTCCCCTCACACTTCCCTCCATTTTCTCCCCTACATTTCTCAACCTTTCCCATTCAGGTTTCCTACCCTCTTCTTCCCTCGCACTTCTCTCCTACTTCCACTCACATTTCTCACACTTGGCACCTCATGTTTTCAGCCTTTTCCCCCCTCACATTTCTTCACCCACTGGTTCCTGTCAGTGACTGTTTCTCTTCAGTAGTTGATGGGCTCCTTTTCTTTTATTCCTGCAATCCCCTCCACAAAATAATGGGTGCCAGAGAAGCAGACCAAGAAGACTGTGACAATTAATGCTGATAACAACCCAGAGACAGTGGGTTCTGTCAGCAACAAGCTCAGAAATTATGAGAGTGTGATCAATGGCCCGAGGCAGGCTCATGTCTCTGCTGTGGTTAAAGAGCTCAAAGAGGAGTTTAAGGAAGAGATGAGGGAGATAAGGGAAGAGGTGAGGAAGATCAGTGCAGCATCAGTGCCAGTCACAGGCCTCAAAGTCAGAGCCCAATATCCCCCAGCTAGGGAGAGAGGGTACACCTCAGGAGCTGACCTGGGGTTCTTTTTGCACAACCATGGGGAAATGATGAAAAGGCAAAATGAGAAACCCACTTCTGTGCTGGCAGCACGGGTGCATCAACTCAGGGAGGGAAGTACTAAGAGAGGGAGTTCCACTCAACTGAAGGCAGCCTCAACCTGCCATGACCAAGCTGGCAGATATTGCAGAAAGGAAGATGACCTGTGGGATCCTCTTAAAATAACCTCTAGTATGTATGCCAAGAAAGGAAATGATAACCAGGGTTAGAGGGGCCCTGCCTCTAGCCAGGGAGAGGCACAGGACAGCCAGGTCTTTTGGATGGAGTAGATCCAATGGCCTGGCACATCAGATCCTTTAGTTGATCCTGGTGCATAGTGTACCCTAATGCCACTGGGACATGTGGGGGCAGAACCTGTTTCCATTGCTGGGGTGACGGGGGATCACAGGAATTGACTCTGCTGGAGGCTGAAATGAGCCTGACTGGGAAGGGGTGGCAGAAACATCCCAGTGTGACTGGCCCAGAGGCTCCATGAATTCTGGGCATACTCTTCCTCTGGAATGGCTATTACAAAGCGCCAAAGGGACTCAGGTGGCCTTTTGGAACAGCTGCTGTAGAGACAGAGGGCATTGAGAAATTAAACACCTTGCTTGGACTATCAGAAAACCCATCTACAGGAGGTTCCTGAAGGTGAAAGTGCAACAAGTACCAACTGCCACCTCAACAGCACACAGCCAGCAGTATCAGATGAATCAAGATGCCATTATCCTCACCCATAAAATTCTGGCTAGAAAGTGAAAGGGTGCTCAGTAAAACCCACTCACCGTTCAACAGCCCCAGTTTGCCTGTGGGCAAGTCTGACAGACAATAGAAATTGACTGTAGGCTATTGTGCCTTGAATGAAGTGACTCCACTGTGGGAGCTAAGACAGGGTCCTGTGGATTTAATTAGCATAAGCAGCTTGATTATCAAAATGCCTTGGCAAGAGCAAAAAGAGCTTTGAAGACTCCATGAACATTGCATCAAGACTGGTGACAGGAAAGAAGAATGAATCAAATAGAAATGTTGCAAAATGTGTAAGCTTGCCTGTGTGATGTTTAACCCAACCAATGTGGTAAAAAATTACCAGCTTCCCTAAAAATGGTATATAAGCACATGTAGCTGAGAGTAAATTTGGATTCTGATCAGCAGTCAGTAGACCGCCTCTCTCTCCCAGTCGTTGATTCTCCAGTGCTGAGCGCTGCCGTGCCGGACACGCTGGATCTCCAGGAGGAGCTGGAGCCCAAGGCAGCAAAGTGGCACCATTGACATTGCCAATGCATTTTTCTCCATTCCTTTGGCAGCAGAGTGCAGGCCTCAGTTTGCTTTCACCTGGAGGGGACGTGCAGTACACCTGGAACCGACTGCCCCAGGGGTGGAAGCACAGCCCCACCATCTGCCACGGGCTGATCCAGGCTGCACTGGAAAAGGGTAAAGCTCCAAAACATCTGCAATACATCAATAACATCATTGTGTGGAGGAACACAATGGAGAAAGGAGAGAGGATCATCGAGATTCTGCTGGAAGGAGGTTTTGCCATCGAGAAGAGCAAAGTCAAGGGAGCTGCCTGAGAGATCCCTGGGAGTAGAGTGGAAAGATGGACAGAGCCAGATCCCCACTGAAATGATCAATGAGATCATCACAGTGTCTCCACCATCCAGCAGGGAGGACACACAAGCTTTCCTAGGGGCCATAGGTTTTTAGAGAATGCATTCCTGAGTGCAGCCACATTGTGAGCCCTCTCTACCTGGTCACCCTAAGAAGAACAATTCCAGCTGTGGCCATGAACAGCAACAAACCTTCACCCAGACCAGACAGAACTGGCCAAACCTCTACCTTTGTACTGAATCATATATAGTAACCAATGCTCTGTGAAGTTAGCTAGAAAGGTAAAAAAAGGCCAGCTAGCAACATAAAAGAAAACCAATTGAGGCTGCTGATGAGTGCAAAAACATTGCCACTCACACAAACTCTCTGTAAAAGTTCATCATGTAGACGGCCACGTCCCCAAAAGTCAGGCTAATAAAGAACACTAAAACAAGGAGCAACTCAATCAAGCTACAAAAATAGAGATGTCACAAATAAATTTTAATTAGCAACATAAGAGAGAGTTGTTCCTAACTCAATAGGCCCACACTTCCTCAAGCCATCAAGGCAAAAATGCCACCTATAAGTAGGCACAAAACTGAAAAGCAGTTTTATGTATAAATTGCACTTCTCAAGTTATCTATAACTGTATAACATGTGCTAAAATCAATCAAGCCGAACAGATAAAGCCTCTCTAATATGGGGGCAGTATTCCAAATATAAGTATAAAGAAGCCGAGCAAATGAACTACATCACACTGCCTCAAACCCCTCAAGGCAAGTGCTACGTGATCACAAGTGTAGAAGCCACCACTAGATCATTAGAAACCTACCCTGTACCTCACACTACTACTCAAAACACCGTCTGAAGCCAAAAAAAACAAGTCCTATAAAGACACAGCACCCCTGAGAGAATCGTCAGACAACAGGACCCATTTCAAGAACAGCCTTAGAAACACCTCAGCCAAAAACCAGGATATTGAATGAATAGAACATATCCCTTATCACACACCACCTGCCAGCAAAGTTGAACTGTACAACAGACTACTTAAAATTACCCTAAATGCACTTGGCAGGGAAACATCCAAAAATTGAGAAACGAACTTAATAAAAGCCACCTAAATAGTCAACACCTGAGAGTCCATCACTCAAGCAAGTCCTGTCCAGTCTGAAGCCTTGCACACAGTGGATGGGCATAAAGTCCCTGCAGTACACAAAAAAGGCATTTTAAGACTGTTTAGATTAGGCCCACCTCAAGCAAAGAAAAACCCACCCATACAATTGTTTTTGCTCAAAACCTAGTTACACTTAGTAGGTAATGCAGAAAGATAAAGAAACCCATTGAGTACCACACAAAAACCTAATCTTAAGTAAGAACTGTGTGTAAAGTTTCACTGTGGATGAAAATATATAGAAGAGTTTAAAGAAGGTTTATTATATAATTAAATAATGTTAATTAAGTTATGATGCAGATGGTAATAGAATAAGGAGTAGATCATGTCTTAAGTTGCAATGCAAGATGCAAGCAGAAGTATACATTCTATCAGCATCCGCTGAAACCAGGTGGAGCAGGGCTCCTTATCTCTTCTATGACCCATCCCTCACAACTCCTCCCCACAAGGAGTTATACCTTATGGGAGATGCCGCAGGCAAGGAGAAAGCCAAGTATTTCATTCTGAAATTTGAAACATCAGAGCAGCTTTTTCCACTTAATTCCCACAAGAAGACCAGGCCTATCATCATCACCACTAGATGTTAAAAAAGTAACTACACCCTTCTCCAAAATCATTGCTCCGACAAAACCACATCTGTCTCTCCAAGAAAACTACAGGTACCATTATTCAGACTATAACCAACACCCTGAGCAACAGGGTTACAGGTTGCATTCTGACCTTGCCAGTTTATTGGTCTTTATATTACTATACTTTTATTTTAATTTTCCCAGTGAAAAACTGCTATTCTAAATCCTATATCTTTGCCAGGCAGCTCCTTAATTTCCAAGTCATATTAATTTAGAGGGAGGGAGTTTACATTTTCCGTTTCCAGAGAAGCTCCAGAGCTCCTCAGCAGACACCTGTCTGTCAAACCAAGACAGTGCCCTGCTGCAGCTCCATCCCCATGGCAGGATCCGCGCTGGATGATCCCCAGGGATCCCCGGTGGGCAGAGCCCCCCTGAGCCCTGGTGCTGCTGATCCGTGTTGGGAAGACACCTGGCTGGGGGCTCCACCTCCTCCCCGTGGCCTGGATTTTCTCTGCATTTCCCTTGGTCCTTCCCAAACACCCAAACCAGGGTAAAAACAGAGATGTTAAATAACGACCTGCTTGGGGACAAGAGGGGATCTTCCAGGGGATGCGGGGGACGCTCGGTTCCAGGGATTTGAGGGGTCCTGGGAGGGACCTGGGGGTCGCTCAGGGCGTTGGGCACCCCAGTTCCAGCGGCTCTGGCTGCGCTGGGAGACCGCTGGGAGCCGAGGAAGAGCGGAAGGAAGAGGAGGAGGGGGAAGAGACGGAAGAGAAGCAGCGGGAGGAAGAGGAGGGACACAGGAGGAGAGGCAGGAAGAGGAGAAGCGATTTTGGAACCACGCGCGTCTCCGGCACGCTTGCACACACCGCAGCGTCCCCCGGGAGCGGCAGAATCGCCCCCCCAAGAACCCGCAGGTGAGTGGGGAGGGGGAGCTCGCCCCAAATCCATCATGGGGGGTGCCTTGAGGGTTTTATTTTGCTATTCAGGGGATGTTTGGATTTGCAGAAGCCCAAAGCCGAGCCCCGGAGCGGGGAGAGCGGCCGAGGGGCGATCCCGGAGCCGGGGGACCCCCGGCAGCCTGGAGGGGTGCGGGAGGTTGGTGCTGAGCGGGCTCCGGGCCCCCGAGGCTGAAAGGGACGCTGACTGCTCCAGCTGCCCTTGGGCAGCGCCACCATCAAACCCAGCACGCTCAGCCCTCGTTTTCATCCCCAAACCAGGATTTCCCAAACCTTGGCATCAAGGAGAAGGCCATGAGGACGAGGTTGATGTCCCGGGAGCCCCAGGCAGGTGAGGAGGAAGTCAGTGCCCCTTTCCCCCTGTGTCCTGCTCCATCTCCCAGCCCACCACGGCCCCGGCTGCAGCACAGCTCTGGGGGGATCTCCTTGCCCTTCCCTCTGGCACAGAGGCAAATCCTAACCTGTCCTTGTCCTTCCTCTCCAAGACAAGGAGCTGAGCACGGACAGCAGGGAGGACAAATCCCCGCGGCACAGCCTCGGGCAAGAGGCCGTTTTCAGCAGCTCCATGGCGCAGGAATGCAACGGGGAGGAAAAGCCCCACAGATCCCACAGCAGGAGGGGCTGCAAACGCACAGCCC
This sequence comes from Erithacus rubecula, assembly GCF_903797595.1. Classification (NCBI taxonomy): domain Eukaryota; kingdom Metazoa; phylum Chordata; class Aves; order Passeriformes; family Muscicapidae; genus Erithacus; species Erithacus rubecula. Next base: position 26,023 of record NW_027635798.1, on the reverse strand, counting down.
GGGGATCCCAGCAGGAAAGAGCCAGCCAGGGCCGGGGAGGCGGCCGGAGCTCGGAGCTGGGGCTGTGTGAGCAGCTTCACCATGGGGAGAAGCCCCACAAGTGCTCGGAATGTGGGAAGGGCTTCAGGTGGAGATCTGACCTGATCAGACACTGTAGAATCCACACGGGGGAACGGCCCTACAAGTGTGGGGAGTGTGGGAAGAGATTCAGCCGGAGCTCAAGCCTGACTGAGCACCAGAGGATCCACACTGGGGAGAGGCCCTACGAATGTGGGGAGTGTGGGAAGAGATTCAGCCGGAGCTCAAGCCTGACTGAGCACCAGAGGATCCACACTGGGGAGAGGCCCTACGAATGTGGGGAGTGTGGGAAGAGATTCAGCCACAGCTCAGGCCTGACTGTGCACCAGAGGAGCCACAGTGGGGAGAGGCCCTATGAATGTGGGGAGTGTGGGAAGAGATTCAGCCACAGCTCAGGCCTGACTGTGCACCAGAGGAGCCACAATGGGGAGAGGCCCTACAAGTGTGATAAATGCAGGAAGATGTTTCACAGCAGTTCCAAGCTCCTCCAACACTATCACACTCACAGGGATGAGAGGCCTTGTGAGTGTCTTAACTGCGGGAAGGGCTTCAAGCAAAACTCACACCTTGTCAGGCACCAGCGCATCCACACCGGAGAGAGACCCTACAAGTGTCCCGAGTGTGGGAAGAGCTTCTCCAGGGGCTCTCACTTGACCAGACACCAACGGAGTCTCCACTGAGAGAAGCCCTGCAAGTGCCCCAAGTGTGGGAAGAGCTTCGTGCACTGCTGCAGCTCCATCCCCCATGGCAGGATCTGTGCTGGATGATTCCCAGTGACCCTCGGTGGGCAGAGCCCCCCTGAGCCCTGGTGCTGCTGATCCGTGTTGGGAAGACACCTGGCTGGGGGCTCCACATCATCCTGGCTCCTATCCCAGTCCAATTCCCATTCTTTCTCTCATTCCCTGTCCCGTATTCTCAGCCCGATGGTCGTTCCCATATTCCCAGTCCCATATTCCCTGTCTTTTGGGAAGGTTAAGGATTTGACAGAAAGCTCTCAATGTATGTACATTTCCATTTCTGTATTTCCAGTACACTTCTCGTATTCCTATTCCCAATCCCGTTCCCCTGTTCCAATTTCCATTCCCTGTCCCGTCTTCTAAATCCCCATCCCATATTCTCTCTCCAATTACTGTTTCCATATTCTGTGTCCTGCTCCCATATTACCATTTCCTGTTCCTGTTTTCATTCCCATTCCCATGTCCCTGTCCCCATTCCCAGTTTTTGGAATGTGGAACTGAGAATCGTCTCTGAGTCCCTCTGAGAGAGAACAGAATGCAAAATTTGAATTGAAAAACTTCTGAAATAGAATAAATTAAGCCACTTCAACATGAAATCGAGGCCTGACTTTTACTTTAGGTAAGTGAAAATATTAAGGTGCATAGATATGAAGTAGAAGTATAAATCCTAGTTTGGAGTAAGTAAGAGTATTTTTTAAGTGCCTTAAAAATGAAAGCCTTTGTGTCCTGCGTGAAAAATAACCTGCAGTGAGAGCTCAAAACCACAGCTCTAGAGAGAATAAAAATACGTTAAAAACATTTCCTATATTCTACAGATAGAACAGATAGGCCATGTGCACAAGTTATACGTAGATGTTCGTATTAGAGAACCAGAATGCTAATAGTTTTAGGAGAAATGCTTCAGGTTCCTGGTTTTTGATCATTGGGAAATTTGTCAATAAAAATCCATGTATTGGAGCCAGAGTTCTCTCTCGCTCCTCTCTTGTCACGTTCCCTTCCTCCACCACCATCATCATCACCACTACAAGCACGTGAGAGAAGAAGAAGAAAAAGATGAAGAAGAAAGAACAGAAGAAGAAAAGGCCAGGGAGCATCTGCCTCTGGAGACTCTGCACCAGCCGCAGCTTCCACCTCTTGCAGCAGAGAGCTGCTCCTGCTTCCATCGGGACTTTATGGCAGAGAGATTGAACAGGGAATGGAGAGCCTTGGGCTCTTTGCCTT